>NC_135901.1:65104207-65164054 GCF_964194155.1 Cetorhinus maximus | reverse complement strand
CTGTTCCAGCGTCTTAATTAAGGAAAAGGTGCATTGACTGTCTCTGGTCAGTGAGATAGTTCACCCTTTATTCGCCTCTGATTCCGATTCCCAAAGTGTTTCTAAAGATTCACAAAGCTGAAGACTGGGTTTTCTGTTTTGGTTCCTTCTCCATTTTCCCACCTGCCAACTGACAATATTTTCCGAAATCTCGTCTCAATCCTTCGCCTTGCATCATGTCCAGGGGTGAGGAAATTCAGTTTTATTGGGAGATTATAGAGACAGGGATTGTTCTTTTTAGAGAAAAGTAGTTTAAACGGAGATTGCATGGAACTGCCCAAAATGAGAGGGGTGGTAGCGGTGGGGATGGGCGGTTTGATACAGCAGACAGGGAGAAACTGTTTCCACTGATGGGGGTCACGAACCAGAGGAATGGGATTTATGATAATTAAAGTAAGACAGACTTGCATTTAGATAGCGCTTTTCCAGACTAGTGGACGTCTCAAAGCGCTTTCCAGCCAATGAAGGACTTTTTGAAGTGTCGCCATTGTTGTGATGTAGGAAACACGACAACCAATCACCGCTCAGCAAAATCCCACAAACAGCAAAGTCACAATGCGCGGATAATCTGTTTTTGTGACGTTGATTGAGGGATGAATAGGACACGTGGCTGTGAGATATTGTATTCCCTTAATATTTAGCATCAAACGTGAATTTTTGGACATTTGGTTATCATTAAGTTAACAGATTTTGATTATGTTTCTGCCCAGTTTCAAAGCGGGGACTATTCACAGGTGATAACCACTCCAATACAGAACAATACCTGACAGAGCCAGAGGCACCTACACATCATGTTAAACTGTGAGGTCCTGCAGCAGCACTTTGGGTCTTTGATTTTCGGAAATGGAATTCGGTTGGCAGATTTAGAAATGCTGCCGTCAAATTAATCTGATAATATCAGCCTAAAATGGCACAGCACGTGAGGAGACCATTCAGCCCAGCATATCAATAACAACTTTTTAGGAAGTTCTTTCTAATTATTCTCCATTTCGTTTTCTTTCTCCATAACCATGATGTTTGCCACTTTCAAATCATTGTCCAATTCCCTTTCGAAAACTCTGAGTTAAGAAAAGCAATACTGAAAGAGGTGCAGGAGCTTCTGCAGTGTCCATGCTCAGTGTGTGAACATTAACAAAGTTTCCCTGACCCAATAACATGAAGAATTAGGCTGGGGATTCTTATAGAGCTTTGAAAAAATGAAGTCCATTTCAAATGGAATTTGCAAAGGAATTTTATTCTGACCAAGCATCTCCTTATTTTTCTCAGCCCATATGTACATTCTCATTCCCCTTGGTGTACAACCTGTTACAGAGGCAGTTATAGGAAAGAGGAAAGGTTTTCTACAGCTATACAAAGCCCTGGTTAGATCATGCCTGGAGGACTGGGTATAGTTCTGAGAACGGCACCTTATAAAGGATAAATATTTGCATTGAAAGGTTCAGAGGAGCCGCACTGATTAGGTTGGTGAGTTTTGGAAATTGAAAGTTGTACATCGCAGCTTGTGGCACTATTTCACCTCACTGTTCACGTCTAACGCACTCGATGCTGTTATTGGCTGAACAAGTCTTCTGTGTTTGACCTAAACATGCTATTATTCGGCGCTCCCACTCCTGCCGCCCGGGTTTGGCCCTCATCAGAGAATGTTGTGTTCTTGTTACTGTGTGAACTGTCACAATGAACTGATCCTGGAGTCTCTTTCCTCTGGGTTCTGCAAAACACTTAAATTCTCTTCCTCTTTCATTCTCACTCTTTCATTCCCAGTTTGAGTCGGTTCTCCTGTCGGACTCTTCAACAAACTCATTTGGGCGGACAAGCGGCAGCTGGAATTTAATGTATGGAAGTGAAAAGTGAATCATGCTGGTCGGAAGAATGAGGAGAGGCAACATGAAACAAAGTGTACAATTCTAAAGGGGTTTCTTTGTTACACAGCGAGTGGTTAGGATCTGGAATGCACTACCTGCGAGTGTGGGGGAGGCAGATTCAATCGCAGATTTCAAAAGAGAATTGGACAGAAAATGCAGGTCTCCGGGGAAAAGGCGGGGGAGTGGGACCAGGTGAGTTATTTTCCAGAAGGCTAAGAGGTCTCTCTTTTCAGACACAGATTAGGAGATTTTTTCTCCCGCCGAGGGAATTATTTTCCCCAGAAAGCAGTGGAGGCTGGGTCATTGAATTTATTCAAGGCAGAATTAAACAGGTTGTTGATGGGATATATGAGGGGGGAGCGGCGGGGGAGCATAAAAGTGGAGTTGAGACCAGGACCAGATCAGACATGAACTTATTGAATCCTGAAGCAGGCTTGAAGGGCTGAATGGCCTCCTCCTGTTCAAAACTCCTGTGTTCCTCAGGCTAGGGCCGAATGTAACCTGTTCTCTGATTCTCCAACACAATGGCGGGGCGGGGGGTGGCGGGGGGTTTGGCGGGGTGGGGTTGGGGGTGGGTGGGGCGGGGGGAGGGGGAGGCTCGAGGGGCAAAATGGTTCCATTCCTACTCCAGTTGTTATATTCTAATTCAGAGCTGGTCCCACTCGAAGCAATGGCTGAAGGAGTATTCGCTGTGGAATATGGTTGAGTAGACTGAAGAGCTGAATTTAAACTGTGTTTTCAAACCCCACCGCTGTCAAAATTCCAGCTCATTCGTTTTCTTCGGTCTCTTCAGTAAATCCCTCAGGATGCGCTGGGGAAAGTTGTCACCTGAAGTGCTTCATTTTGTTCGGAACAATGAGGAGGGGGTGATATAAATTGCAGGGTTACCGGAAATAGGTGGGACAGAATCCAGTTTTCTCTGCAACAATACTATGATTTTGGTTGAGCAACATGACCATTAGCCCAGCGACTGTAGTCGTGCCGAAAGGTTAAGGCTATGGATTTAAAATCCATTGGGGTCTCCCCACGCAGTTTCGCCATCCTCCTGACTGCGCTGCTCACTGTTTCATCTTTTAGGTGCCTCCCGAATTAATTATTGGTTAAATGCAATAAAATCCTTCCAATCACTCCCGTGTGTTTTGTCCTGCTTCGCTTCCGCATTCCTTCATTTCCGTTCATCGACAAGCACTCACCAAATCTGTAGTCGGAAATAGAACAAACACTGAGCCAAGTTGGTGGTATTCTTGTTTTCTGGGTGTTTGTCTCTCCTTAGGCCTCTGTCACTCTCGGTGTTTTTGCCTGTCTGTGTTTCAATGTGGTTCAGTTCCCAGAGGAATGAACATATTTTTGCCATTGCAAACTTTATTCACGTTCGTGATCTATCATCATGGTAAATGGTAAAGTGAATAACAACAGGTTTAAAAGTTGCCAGAGCTACAACATGGGACGGCTTGCGTGCCAAACAGCATAAGTAGCAAGTGATAGGCAGAGCTAAGCAATCCCACAACCAGCGGATCAGATCTCAGCTCTGCAGTCCTGCCACAGTCAGTCATGAATGGTGGTGGGCAATTGAACATCTCACTGCAGGAGGAGCCCAGAACATCACTGCAAAAGGTAAGGCTGAGGAATTTGCTACAATCTTCAGCCAGCAGAGCCGAGTGGATGATCCACCTAAGTTTCCTCCGGAGGTCCCCAGCATCACAGATGCCAGTCTTCAGCCAAATCGATTCACTCCACTTCACTCCAAGGAAGGCTGAAGGCAATGGATGATACAAAAACTACGGGCCCTGACAAAATTCTGGCAATAGTACTGAAGACTTGTGCTTCAGAGCTTGCCGCGCCCCTGGTAAAGCTGTTTCAGTGCAGCTACAACACTGCCATCCACCCAGCAATGTGGAAAATTGCCCAGGTAGGTCCTATACACAGAAAGCAGGAGGAATCCAACCCGGCCAATTACCACCCCATCAGTCTACTCTCCATCATCAGTAAAGTAATGGAAGGGGTCATCAACAGTGCCATCAAGCAACACTTGCTTAGCAATAGCCTGTTCACTGGCACCCAATTTGGGTTCCACCAGGTCTACTTAGCTTCTGACCTCATTACAGCCTTGGTTCAAACATGGACAAAAGAGGTTAACTCCCAAGGTGAGGTGAGAGTGACTGCCCTTGACAGCAAGGGCGCATTTGACAGAGCATGGCATCAAAGAGCCCGAGCAAAATGGGAGTCAATGGCAATCAGGGGAAAAATCTCCACTGGTTGTAGTCACACCTACCAGAAAGGAAGGTAGTTGTGGCTGTTGGAGGTCAGTCACCTCAGTTCCAGGATAGCACTGCAGGAGTTCCTTATGGTAGGATCCTCGGCCCAACCATTTTCAGTTGCTTCATCAATGATATTCCTTCCATCATAAGGTCAGGAGTGGGGATGTTCACTGATGATTGCACAATGCTCAGCACCACTCACCACTCCTCAGATACTGAAGCAGTCCATGTCCAAATGCAGCAAGACCTGGACAATTTCCAAGCTTGGGCTGACAAGTGGCAAGTAACATTTGTGCCATACAACTGCCAGGCAATGACCATCTCCAACAAGAGAGAACCTGACCATCGCCCCTTGACGTTCAGTGGCATTACCATCACTGAGTCCACCCCTATCAATATCCTGGGGGTTACCAATGACTAGAGAATGACTGGAAATGCCATGTAAATACTGTGGCTAGAAGACCAGGTCAGAAGCTATGAATCCTGCCACGAATAACTCATCTCCTGGCTCCCCAAAACCTGTTCACCATCTACATGTCACAAGTCAGTGGTATGATAGACTGCTTCCCATTTGCCTGAATGAATGCATCTCCAACAACACTCATGAAGCTCGAAACTGTCCAGGACAAAACAGCCCGCTTGATTGGCACAACATCCACAAACATTCTTCCCCTCCATCACCAACGCACAGTAGCAGCAGTGTGTACCATCTACAAGATGCACTGCGGGAATTCACCAAAGGTCCTTAGACAATAACTTCCAAACCCACTACCGCTATCTCCTAGAAGGACAAGGGCAGCAGAGATATGGAAACACCACTACCTGGAAATTTCCCTCCAAGACTATTTTCTAAATGGGGAGGGAATTCAGAAATCTGGAGTGTAAAGGGACTTGGGAGTCCTAGTCCAGGATTCTCTTAAGGTTAATTGCAGGTTGATGCGGTAGTTAGGAAGGCAAATGCAATGTTGGCATTTATTTCGACAGGACTAGAATGTAAAAGCAGGGATGTGCTTCTGAGACTTTATGAGGCTCTGGTCAGATCACATTTAGAATATTGTGAGCAGTTTAGGGCCCCGTATCTCAGGAAGGATGTGCTGGCCCTAGATGGGTCCAGAGGAGGTTCACGAGAATGATCCCAGGAATGCAAGGCTTAACATATGAGGAACATTTGAGGACTCTGGGTCTATGCTCGATGGAGTTTATAAGGATGAGGGGGGATCTGATTGAAACTTACAGAATACTGAAAGGCCTGGATAGAGTGGACGTGGGGAAGATGTTTCCATTAGGAGAGGCTAGGACCCGAGGGCACAGACTCAGAGTAAAGGGAAGACCTTTTAGATCAGAGATGAGGAGAAACTTCTTTAGCCAGAGAGTGGTGAATCTATGGAATTCATTGCCACAGAAGGCAATGGAGGCCAGGTCATTGAGTGTATTTAAGACCGAGATAGATAGGTTCTTCATTGGTAAGGGGGTCAAAGGTTACGGGGAGAAGGCGGGAGAATGGGGTTGAGAAACTTGTCAGCCAAGATTGAATGGCGGAGCAGACTCGATGGGGCGAATGGCCTAATTTCTGCTCCTATGTCTTAAAACTTAAGACTTAAAAGTCACTCACCATCGTGACTGGGAAACATATCGCCGTTCCTTCACTGTCGCTGGGACAGAATTCTGGAACCTCCTTCCTACAAACACTGCGGGTGTACCTACACCGGATGGACTGCAGCGGTTCAAGAAGGCAGCTCACCATCACCTTCTCAAGGCCAACTAACGACGGGCAGTAAATGCTGGCCCAGCCAGCGAAACCCACATCTCGTAAATGCAAAATTAAAATGGAAAACATTTTCATCCAGAGAGTGGAGGGCGTCTGCAATTCATTTTCCAAGCTCATGCTTGAGGCTGAAATTATCAAATTATTTAAAAAGTACCTGGATCAACACCTGAAATGCTGTAACCTGCAAGGCTGGTGACAAGGTGCCGGAAAGTGGGAATATATTGAGCGGCTGGTTTCTTTTTTCTCTTTTTTGGCTGGCGAAGACATGATGGGCTGAATGGCCTCTTTCTTCACCGTAAAATTTCTATAATTTTGTGGTTTCACGTGGAATGATGTTATTTATGACTGAGAGGAATGCAATGCAACCTTGGGGTTTTTGTCGATCGATTACCTTCGACACTTTGAATTCCAGAGCAAACTGAGGCTCCAAATGGAACATATTTGTCTTTCTGCGCGTTGGGGACGAGAGCAAGTGGATGCACATATCATCAGTTGGCAGAGTGAATGACACTGGACCTGTCGGTTGTGAGTTGGAGCTGCTTGATGGGCGCCATTGCTTTTTAAACTTTGCTGCTTTCATGGCTGATCCCCAGTTCTCCATTCCTCCGACAGTCTCACCACTCAAACTGATTCTTTCTCCATCCTGTTTTGTTCATATCAATGTTGCTGGCTTTCCATGTGAAAACTGCCTCCTCTTCAACGGAAGGCGGAGAATTTAGTGCTTTCAATTTGATGCTTTCACTGCCGCAGCCCAGGTTCAATTTCCAGCCAGGGAAATCTTTTTCCTTCCCGCTGTGTAAACTGTCACAATGAGCAGGAATTCCTTATCAAGTGAACTTAGGCCGGGCAGCGTCTGTGGAGTGATAAACAGACCTAATCTTCCAGTTGGTTGATCTTTCAACAGAGCTGGAAAAGTCAGGGATGTAACAGGTGGAAAACAAGTCCAGAGGCGGAGGGAGGGGAGTGAAAGGACAAAAGGGAAGGACTGTGATAGGCTGCAGAGAGAAATTGACTCAAGGGTTGAGGGTACAAAATGAGGGTGGGAAGGGGACAGATTTTTCTTCCTGTTGTTCAGACAGGGACAAAAGTCACTCCTGATAAACCAATCACAATGAGCAGATCATGTGTTTTTGGTTGAAGGATAAACAGTGACCAGGCCACATGGCTGTAAGATACTGTCTTCAACATACATGAATCTGCAGATTTAGATGATGGCTCTGTGCAGTCTTGAACCAGGGATCTTATCATGTGTTAGGTAAAGGGGACAATCACTGCACTGAAGAAACAGGAGATAGCCGCAAAGCTCAATGGGCCTCACTGAAATGTTAAGAAGTGACGTCATGCAGCAGCACTTTGAGTCTTTGTTTTGAAGAAATGGAATTCGGCTGTTCTCATTAGGAATGCTGGAGACAGACTGATCAAAAATGTCATCATCAAATGGCACAGAACGATAGGAGGTATTTTGGTCTAACGGATCTATGTCAGTTTTGTACAAAGAGCTTTCTAGTAATCTGAATTTCTTTGTCTCTATCCATAACCCTGATTTTTTTCTCCCCCTTTCATGTCTTTGTCCAATTCCCTTTGAAACCTCTGAGTTGAGAAAAGCAACATTGAAAGAGGCGCAGGAGCTTCTGCAGTGTCTGCACAACGTGTGAAAATTAACAAAGTTTCCCTGATCATATGACATGAAGAGTTGGATTCCGAATTTTTTTACAGTTATGGAAATTTTAAAAATAGTTGATTTTAAAACGAATATTCGAAAAAAATGTTTATTCTGACCAATCTCCTCATTTTGCTCAGTCGATTTTTACAACCTAATTACCCTTTACCAACATTTCGTTGAGTAAACACACACAGTCACACAGGAAAAAGAAACATCATTTGAAACATCGAAATAATTAAACATTGAAATAAAAAAAGTTACTACTGGAGATGATTCCTGTGTGTTACAAAGTGAAGAATGGTCTGATTAACTGACGGATTTGGTTTGAGTTTCCCAATGACTGATTCCTGCTCCTTTGCTTCTGTTTTATTTTGGTGGCAACACCAGTGAAGGAAACAATGTCTAGTGGTACTTAGTGAGGTAGAGTGGCCGAGCGGTCTAAGGCGATGGATTTAGGCTCCAGTCTCTATGGCGGAATGTACACGGAACCTGCGTGTGGTGAGAGTAGGGTTAGTGGGCACATGGGGCAGAGAAAGAAAATAAACGAGGTTGAATACGCGCAGGGTATGTGAGAGGCAGCCATAAGAAACAGAGAAAAGGGCAAGAAATGCGGTCGAACAGGTAAAGGATTAATGCTATTTTATTTTTATAAATGCCCTCAGTTATTTAATTAATTTCCAAATAAGGTTAAGTGGATAATTCGCCGCGTTCTTTAACTCCTCTCTGAAGTTACTCTGCGTCGCTGCATAAATACACGTGTTGGTGCAACAGCTAAAAAGCTGTAGCATATACCCGCTTTCCTGCAGAATGAACCTTGGGTCAGTGAAATCAGAGCCTGCGAAATAATAACTGATTGAAAATCGCACATACAACAAATTTATAACATAGGTCAGCCATAGCAGGATAAAAGTGCCCGAAATGGACAGCAGCAAAACGATGGACTTTCTCCTGCTCTCCATCTCTGGATCATTCCGATTCCCTCCATTGCTGTGGACCCGGAGTCTCCTGCGGGCTCTGCTGGCTTCTAGAATGTGTCTGACTGTCAGAGCATTGAGCAAAAGAATCAGAACAAAAGGCACACAAGGGGTGAGAATACGATCCAGCCAGTCAAACGCTGCCCAACCAGGTGATGTGTAAAATAACAACTTCATGCTGCAAAACCATGGAATATCGTCTACTATGTACAATGGTTCATATATAAAATAACAGGGGTCATTTTTAACACAGCTCAGAGAACAGACAGTCCCAATAACCACAGCGGCTGTTCTCTCTGTGCAAAACTTTACTTTGAGCTTTTGATAACAAATGGCCACAAATCGATCAAAGGTAAAAGCGACTGTTAACCAAACTGAACTGTCTCTTGCTGCATAGGTTAGGACAGCACTAGCACTGCAGCCTGGAGTGGTCGTCAGAAAACTAATCGGGAAATAAATACCACGGATCCGATTCAGTATGACCGCAGTGATGACCACGATGAGATCTGTCACTGCCATGGACACCAAGTACCGAGTAATGCATCTGGAGAGACCACACCTTCCTCGGGACAGGATCACAATTGCCACTAAATTGGCTGTTTAAAAACAAAAATAAACCAGGATAATTAATGGTATATACAAGTATATCCCTTACTGGTACTTGGAAACAATCACTGTAATGCATCTCCAGGGACACTGATGTCTTAAGCAAGGACTGATATAATAAATAGGCCACTGGAATTCCTTATGCAAAAGCATGATACATTAAGTATAGACTTGAAAATTGAATACATTTATGTAATAACTTATGTGATACGACTGTACCTTAAAAAATAGGTTATAATAATTACCTTCCTGGAACAAATTTTTAAAAAGAAACTTTAAATGAATATTCCTGAAATGATTATCATGGTATATCACCTTGAATAGAATATCAATATCTGAAAGAAAGGCTTGATCAATAAATATGGTGCTAGAACAGCTTACATAGAACACTGATACTTTAAACAAAAACTTGTACAATAAATAAGTACATTTATGTCGTAAGTAGAACTGTAAGATCTTAAGAAAGTATTGTTGCAATACGTAGCTCACTTTAATAACTTACAAAGAGAATCATTGTCTGAAGTGCCGACTTATCGTAATAACCTTACTGAAATACATGACTAGCAATAACTATACCATGAAAAAGGCTTGCACAACAAATGTGTTGCTGAAATACTTTACCAAGAACATCAACATCGTAAACAAAGGCTTATGCAATGCATGACACACTATAATACCATACCTGGAACAGCAATAGCTGCAAAGACCGGATAGTAAATGGCAAATACAGGACCAGTTACTGGAGCATGCATTTCAGCAAAAGCTGATTGACAGAGGAAGCCACGTGCAGTCCAGGGCACATTCAAATGCTCCCATATTTATATCACATGTTCACTCCAGTGGCACAATTATATTACATCATCATCAGTGTTTGTTACAGTTCGCCAAACAAACAAATTAATGCAGTCACTTTCATGCTTATTCATTGTTGTATGAAAGGATTTTACACTGATTTATATGGCCATGCTCACAATCTGTTTTATGATGTTGGTACTGTTTCTTGAAGGAGATTGTGAATTTTAATATTGAGGAGCAATAGTGGAACTGAGTCCCAGAAACTAGAGAAACACAAGTTTAAATTCTCCATTGCAGTTCAGTTAGGATATCTAACAATGGAGGCACTGGGGATGCGGTATCACAGTGATAATGTTATTGAGTGTGTGATCCAGAAGCTTAGATTAGAATTCCAGAGACATGATTTCACAGCTCAACACGACAACTGGGCGAATGTTAATTCGATTAATTCAATAAAATTTCAGTAAGATTACAATGAAAGTTTGGATGCTTATTTAGAAAAGTATCTGGCTGGATAAACTGCTGCCCGAACCTGGTCTGGCCTACTTTAATCTCCAGCCCCACAACAATATCTGCCAGCTAAAATGGATTATCAAGCCACTGTTTACTCAAACCTTTACAGAACAGTCAAATAGTAATAACCCATATGGACGACACGGCATCAAGCTGGTCACGGGACGTTACAAAAACACACCCTGCCCAGTAAAGTGCTCCTCATTAGCACTTGGAGACTTGTGCCAAAATTGGGTTAGCTTTCCCGCAGATTGCAAAACCCTTACTGAATTAAGCGCTGTAGCTAATGTTCCCGGCTCCTCCACCACCATCCCTCGTAAACCTTGGCAGAGTCAGGATGTGTGGCACTGGGAGTCATCAGCTATGTGTGCAGCACCATGAAGTCTCATGAGACCGGATCAATACTGGACAAGAGTATATCCTGTAGATTACCACATTGATTCAACTGCTGAACCAGAACATGTTGAACAACGCTTAGATAAAACACTGAGGGTAACAATGGCATGTGATGTACTCACAGTAAGGGGTTGTCAATGTCGACCAACAAAACTGGCTCTGTATCACCAATACTAAAAGAACTGGTCGAGACCTGAAGGACATACCTGCTCAACTGGATCTGCAGCAGATGCTGTGAAAACCTGGAAGTGGAGAAAATTGACTTGAAGTCACCCTCACCAAATTACCTTCCCTGTTGCATCTGCCAATGAAAGAATTGATAGAAACGAGCACCACACGATTGTTGTGGAGACGAAGTCCCATCTTCACAGAGACCCATTGACAAAATAATTCGCATCCACGAGGCTCCATCAGCTGCAGCTGAATTTCATTCATCCACAATCTGTTAAGTGGTAGCCCAGCGATCCCTCCATCAGGCCAAAAGCTCCACCCTTGTTCAATAGGAGTGCGGGAGGGAAGTTCCACCAGCATCGCAACTGTGATGATGTGAAATCAGCCCAGCTGATCTGGAGGCCGCATCTACTTGTGAATTATTGAAAGCAGATGTTCTTTTCACAGCTTAAGGGTTGCATAAGTTCTGAAGGTGGACACAGAAAATTGCCACAAGTTGTATAATATCGCAGAGCCTCATCCAATCAACAGCGCAGCCAGAAAGTGACCGTATAAACTCCTCATCCTTCAGGTACCATGTCTTCAGAGGGAATTGTGTCTATGTACAACCATTTGATTGCTCCATGATTATTCTTGGCACAGTACTGCAGTGGTTTGGTGTTGCTCTCTGCAGTATGGCTGACTGGTAAACTCTTTCACTCTTACCACCCACCATCAAACACATTGGAATGATTTACAGCTTGCTAATAACTCTGTGTGGGCACGTCATAAACCGACCGCCCACAGCCCTCATTTCATAAAGTGGGACTTGGATTTGGAGCTTCTGGCCCAGAAGTCGGAACATTACCACTGTGCCACAAGATTACCCCGTATGATCTATCGTACAGAAAAGAAAGGAAAGCAGAAGGAGAAAGAGCAGAACCCTCGATTGAGAAAATCCCTTTAATGAGACAACTGTTATCCTTTCTCCACAAAGCCCTGCGACTTCAAGACCGGCCTCTGAAATAGGCGAGGGCATACGAGGGATGAAGCGTGGACAGGAGAGATGCGGGGCCATGGTGACTGTGGGCTTCACATTATACAATCTGGCACAAAATGATTTGCTGATCCTTAGACTGAAAGTCTGCAAGGACATTACTGAACAGAGGAAGATTTGGGACCAGGTCTAATCCTGCTCCAGGCAGGGTGCTCAGGACAGGGACTGGCCTTGGACATCTCCGCAGCAAAGAGCGAGGCCTGTGGTCACTTCAACTCTCGGAGATCCTCATCGACACCAACGGCCATCAACAATAGAAAGAGCAGATTCTGCACGCTTTTCTGGAGTTGAGACGTTTCCCTCTCTCTCTCTCTCCCTCTCTCTCTCTCTCCCCCTCTCTTTCTCTCCCCGCCCTTCTCTCTAATTCTCTCGCTTCGGAACGTTTGAGGATGAAATGCATCTCATAGTTCACCTTGATCGCTTCCCACCTTGGCGGTGGGGACTCAAAGTGGGTTTTCCCGGTTCTCCAAGGATTGTAATGGCTTTAGAGATCCACAGTCTTTCTGGGGGTCATCATTTTCATGTTCAGCTTACATGTTCCACTGTCAACTGACAGCTGAGCGTTCCCCTGCTTTTCCTGTCAGTGACGACCTGCCAGTAGGAGGCAGTGCTCAGAGAGGAACAGCAGCTTGAAATCGGTGGATCTGACTATGATCATTCCGGGAACAAACGGAGTCAATCCTGGAGCGGCCGAGCAGCCGGGCCCTGACCAGTTGTATCTGTCCGACCCTCCATCTGCTGGGCTGCTGAAGACCTTGTGCAGCTTGGCGTCCTTTAACGTTTACATCAGGAGTCTGGATGTGGCGTCGAGTTTGTTGTCCGCCCTGTTGGATAGCCCAGCTTCATGGATGATGCAGTTGAGTTCAGTACCTGGAATGACCGGCCTGGATGCTGCCAGCAGCAGCGGGAGCTGGTAAGTGACGGTCAGGCAGAATCCTGGCTGATTCATTGCTCTACATCCCGTGGATTGAACACATGGCAGCCATGATGTTAGCGCGGTGCAGGGAGTGAAAGGTTAACATGACGGGAGTCCTGCTGATCAAGCGGGCTGCTTTGTTCTGGATTGTATCGAACTTCTTGAGTTTTGTTGGATGTGTACTCAATCAGGCAAGTGGAGAATATTCCATCACATTCCCCACTTGTGCCTTGCAGATTGTGGCATGGATAAGCGGAGTTCAGAATGAATCCCTCACCCTAAATACATCGCCTCTGACATACACTTCTACAGAGAGTATTTATGTGGCAGGTTCAGTTCATTTTCTGGTGACTGGTGACTGGTGACCTCTCCCATCCACCACAACCACCCACAATATTCTCTCTGGGAGATTCAGCGATTGAACTGCCGTTCAATGTCAATGGGGGGTGGTTACAGCCCCTTGTGTTGAAGAGTTTAATTGCCAGCTCTAACTTTCCTGAACATACTGTGCACACCTGGCCCACTCCAGGGTTGAATACCATCGTGTGAAACTGGACGTTGCCACAATAAATAAAAGCCCTTTGAACTAGAGCAGCCCGCACTGAAACACATACTGTAGAACTAGATCTGTGCTCACTGAGAGTAACCATTCTGAACCAGACATGTGCGCAGTCACCCTAACTACGATAACCTGGACAGCCTTACACTGTGCTGACCTGGGCCTGTACATATTGAATACAACGGGGTTGAACCATAGCAGTCCACACAGAATGTAACAGTGCACAAATGGCCCAGTCCACTCTGAGTAATAGTCACAGATTTTGGCAGGTACACACAGATTATCACCGCGCAGACCTGGACTAGTCAACATTAAATATAGACAGGCTCAACTGACCTTGTGCCCATCGACTGTAGCCATATTGAACTGATTAATTTGCATGTAGCCAGGACGAGTAAACATTTTCGGCACGCTGCAGGTAAGCATGCACAATTGTGCCTGTGCAAAATATTTCTTACAGGGCTTCACCCGTCCACATTTACCTAATCCTGCAGAACGGGGCCTATGCACAGTCAATGAAGCAGGTCTGAACACGGCCTGCGCATACTGAGTGCAACAGTGTGTAAGTTGACATGACCGCACTGAAAACAACTTTCCTGAACTGGACCTGCAAACTGAATGTCGCCCGGATTTACCTGTCATCTGCGCTGAGCTGCGCCATTTTACACAGGATAGAAACATGAGGGAATGGAGCGGTGCACAATAACTATAAGCGTATTCAGCTGGACCCTGTCTTCGATGAATTCCTGTTTACTGAATTCAGCCATTCAACACTAAGCTCAAAGTGCTGAACTCAATCTTGACGCATAAAGAGTAAACATGCACGACTGCAGCTATGCACATTCACTATTGTCGGGTTCACAGCTCTACATTGGAAGAAGCTGAATTGGACGAGTCCACACTGAAAATAACCGTGCAGAACTGTACCTGGGCATTCTGAAATAACCGCTTTGCACTGGACGTTTGCACATGTGATGTGACCATGCTGAACGGAATGAAACAGAACCTGACAGGAATACAAAGAGACTCTGTGGAGAGAACCACGTTTCAGGGCCACAACATTGGTACCAGGTTTTAAAGCAAAATAGAGGCAAAAGACGGGTGTGTGCGTGTGTGCGCGTGAGTGTGTGTGTGTGTGGATGATTGTATGTGTGGGTGTGGGTGTGGATGCATGTGTGTGTTGGGGTGTGTGTGTGTAGGCGTGTTTGTCTGTGTGTCTGCGGGTGTGTGTGCGTATGTAAGCCTGTGGGTGTGTGTATGTATGTGTGCATGTGGGTTTGTGTGTGCGTGTGTATTTTTGTCTGGGTGGGAGTGACGGTGCGTGGGTGTAGGTGTGGGTGTTTGTGTGTTTGTGTGTGTGTTTGTATGTGTGCGTGCGCGGATTTGGGTGTAGTTGTGGGTGTGGGTGTTTCTGTGGGTGTGTGTGGGTGTGTGTGTGCGTGGGTTTGGGTGTAGGTGTGGGTGTGGGTGTTTGTGTGTGTGTACGGGTGGGTGTGGGTATGGGGGGTGGGGTGGGTAGTGGGGGGGCGATGGTGACGAAAGTACAGGAGGGTAGGTGTGTGATAAACTGCGAGGCAGGAAAGAATTGTCACCAATTGCTGATGCCCAAAAGCATTGGAAAGGTTTAAAAAATACAAAATAGAGCTAGTGGTTATGATCTGCAATTTATGAACTTTACAATGAATCAAGACATCTGTAAAGTTTCTAAAAGATGAGATGTTATTCTTCAAGCTTAGTTTGAGTTTAAATGGAACAGTACAGGAGGCCGAGCATAGAGAGATCAAAGTTAGAGTAAAGTTAGAGAACGGAGTGACAAGCGACAAGCTTAGTGCCACACTTGTGGATTGATGCCACACTTGTGGATTGAATGGAGATGCTCCACAAAATGGCCACCAAACCAATGTTCGGTCTCCACGATGCAGAGGGGACAGCAGCGTGAACGCAGAACACACTATATTCATTGGGAAGAAGTGCAAGTAAATCGTTGATTCACCTGGAAGTATTGGTTGCAGCCTTGGGTGGCGGGAAGGGCGGAGGGGCAAGGGAAGGGGTTGCAATTCCTCTGCTGGCAAGTGAAGGTGCTGTGGGAAAGGCAGTTCTGGGGTGATTGCTAATAACTAATTGTGGAGAGGAGCAAATGACCCATTCTAAATGCTGAAAGCGAAGGGGGCAGTAAGATATGTTCGGTGGTGGTATCACACTGGTTGTGGTTATAAATACAGAGGAAGATCCAATAATTATGGATGTCAGTGCGAGTGAAGGTGACGAAATTAGAAACTCTGCCGTGGTTCTGGGAGGGGCAGAAGGGCTGCGAGCAGAATTGTGAACAATGGGATGGACATGTCTCTGGGATCTGTCACCCACGGTGAGGTGGAGACACCGAGCTGAAGAGATATGAAGAGATAACGGTAGCGCCAAACTGGTTGTTTGGAACTCCTGAACAGATGCAGCAGAAATGGGGTGAAAATAAAGCTAGGCGAACTGAATGGATTCATTGCGGAAAAAACGGGAAACACAGAATTGTAGTCAGGATAGCTGATTGAGTTAATGGGTTTATAATCAATATTGGTCGATAATTTATCCAAAGAAAAGGAACAAATTAAAGTCCAGGAAGGGAATAGAAAACCCGGAGTGGACCAAGCGATGACGTAGGGACGGTGGAATTTGGAGACAAATGTGATATATTTTCCGGTTCAGAATGTGAGCAGGAACCGGCATTGATACAGTCATCAATATGTCGGGGAAAGAGGTGAGGGTGGTAGCCTGGGTAGGACTGAAGCAAGGAATGTCCCACAGATCACACAAATGGCAAAAATAGCCAAGACCAATTAGCAATCGCTAATATTTGAAAGAAGTGAGTGAAGTTAAAGAAGTTGTTCAATATGAGAAGCCGTTCACCCAGGGGGAGGGGGTCGAGTGGTGGACGGCGGCTGGTTGGGCCTTCATTGAATGAAGCGAGAGGAGAGTCCTCAGATGGTCCTGGTGGGTGATAGGGGTGCAAAAGGTTTGGCTGTTTATTATGATGGACGTAACCATGCTGAACGGAACCTGTGTGCGCTGAAAGTAACTGGACTTGTAAGCACTGAATACACATTTACCGAACTTGTTCTGTCCACCATATGTATCAGTTTCATAATTGTTGAAGCGGATCTATCCACACACACAGTAACCGTGCTGAACTAGACCTTTCTACACTGACAATGATCACCCTGGGCTGTATCTGGATGGGCCAGGACTGAATATAGCTTTAGTGGATGAGACTTGTCTACGCTGAATTTAACCACACTGAACTGGACCTGACCTAGTCTGTATTCAAACTTTCTGGAGTGAACCAGACTGTTGTGAATGTTACTCTGCTGTCCTGAACCTGTGCACAGAGAATGTGACTATGCTGAACTAGACGACTTTATATTAAATTGAAACATCTAAACAGGATCTGTGCTGACTGCATGTAAACGTGTTGAACTGTAATTCTCCACAAAGAATACACAGACAGTTGCACGACAATAATTATAAAGTCTCTGAGAGATTTGTATGTGACCCGTGATCACATGGGCTGAATGTTGATCAGGAGGGAGAAGTTAGATGCGTTTTCCTTCAGGATTAGAATATTCTGTTCAGTTATAACTTGTTCTGAGACCAATAAACTCGGCATGATCGGGTTACAACTACTCATTCCTCGTGTAGTATACATCTCTTTCGCAGTTGAAACTGTCTGCTGTTTAACTTTTCATTATTTTTACGAGGAATGTAACTGGGACTATACTATACTCTCTGAGTACTTCCCTGTGGAGCTGCGTCAGTGCCCTTGAAAAGTATTTCATTCCATCAAAACATAAACAATGTGTTTGTTTCAGTTAGTGTCATTAGGATAAACGATGAAATCATCTAATTGTTTCCCTGGAGCCTGACATCAAGGATAAATGTGACAATCTCTGAGTGCAGTGGAGAACGCAACCGGAGTTTCTGATAGAAATGCACTCATCACCAAACGGTCTGCTGTTTGCCATTTACTATCCCATCCTTGCAGCTATCGGAGTTCCAGGTAAAAAATTCTGGTTAACTATTAGTTATGGAAATCATTGTTTAGCTCTGTCACTGTTCTCATTTACAAATAATGCTTCTCCATCGGACCAATATCCTTTCTCCCACTTAAGCCAAATTATTCCATTTAAATGCTTTGATTTCTCCCATTTTTCAATGCCATTTTTCAACCCTTTACTGTCATAGTATCTATGCATTATCCATATTATTTCTACTCAATAACAGTATATTACATTCACTTTACCAAGTACCATTTCATCCCTTTAAAGTTATCTTTATTTACTGCAACCAACTCAAGGTGTAAATGTAATTGTTTTGTTGCTTCTGCTGTCACTGTGGCTGCATTATCACACCGATATCACAGTGTAAATTTGGTTCTATTGTGATTTGCCGCTTTCAATCGCGTGAATTATCACACTGTAAATGTAGCTCTGTTGTTTTGTGAGATGTGTACTGAATTATCACACTTTTACCCTGATGTGCATGTTGTTTTTTTTGCTGCAATATGAACAATGGCCCTCTGTTAAAATGGTGTTGATTGTGTTCTACATTTCAATTAGACGGCGCCTCAGAATATTTGCATAGCCGGCTGTTGACACACCAGCCACTCCTACAGTGCTTAAGTACTAGAGTAGAGCTTGAACCGCAGCCATCTGACTCAGGAGTGAGAGTTCTGCTAACTGAATCATGGTTTAAACATTGCCTGTATGTCTTTCTTTACTCGCCACCGTCAAGCTTTGTTACAATCGCTTCAATTAACTTCCAATCAGCAGTCCCAGATTGTTCACTTTCCATGAAAACCAGCGTCTTTCCTTTAAAGTAATAGCCGTTTCATGTATTGTGGCCCCCATGTGAAGCATTTTGCATTTCTCTGCATTGAATGTCACCTGCTGCCTTTCTGCCAAATTTCCTTAGTTTTAGTGCTCCTGGATTTGCTAAGGACATGGTCTTATCTTCTCTCTTTTCTACACGTTGAATGAGAGCATAACTGTTTGCATTTCCTGTAACTGAGTCAGGAAGTAGTAAGATGAATGCCCAATATAGAACTGAACCCAGAATAAGCCCACAACTCAATACAGTGTTCTACGGAATGCAACATTTTAGGAGGGATCTCTCCCTGAAGGAACAGAAAGGTCATCAACTGGAATTGCCAATTCTGGTCTCACTTCACATCTGCCTCCTGACTTTTGAGTATTTTCAGCCATTTCTCTTATATACTTTCTTCTGTAAGTTGCTTAATCAATGACTATTTTTGTCTATAATACAGCAAATTTGGCAGTGATTGTCATCCTGGTCCGAGGACGATGTGGTCTCTCCAGATGCATCACTTACTATTTGGTATCCATGGCAGTGACAGATCTCCTGGTCATTGTAACAGCTGTGATATTAAACCGGATTGCCCGAATTTATTTCCCATTTAGCTTCCTCTCCATCACTCCAGTCTGTAGTCTCAGCTTTGTGCTAATTTACGGAGTCAGAGATTGCTCTGTCTGGGTAACGGTCGCTTTCACCTTCGATCGGTTTATGGCCATTTGTTGCCAGAAGCGGAAAATAAAATACTGCACAGAGAAAACTGCGGCGGCGGTGATCGGAACTGTTTGTGTTTTGTGCTGTTCTGTAAACACCCCCTGGTACTTTGTATATGAGCCTTCCTTTATCATTAACAATATACCTTGGTTTTGTAGTGCAAAATCCATATTTTACACATCCCCTATTTGGGCCGGATTTGATTGGACTCTCATCATTTTAAGCCCCTCCCTCCCTTTCATTCTGATTTTACTGCTCAACGCTCTGACCGTCAGGCAAATTCTAGCGGCCAATCGATCCCGCAGGAGAATCCGGACCCACAGCAATGAAGAGAATCAGAGTGTCCCGGAGATGGAGAAGCGGAAAAAGTCCATCGTTTTACTCTTCTGTGTCTCGGGCAGTTTCATCCTGTTATATTCCTTATTTTTTATTACTATCCTCTATGTCAGAATTGCGAAGGTAACATATTCCTCAGGTTCTGATTCCAGTAACTCAACATTTATTCTCGATGAAAGCGGAACTATGCTTCAGTTTTTGAGTTCCAGCATCAACCCGTTTATTTATGCTGGGACCCAGAGTAAATTCAGAGAAGAGTTAAAGAATGGGGTAAAATATCCCCTGACACTAATTGGCAAATTATTTCATTAATCAAACCAGTAAAGTCCAACATGATTTGGATCTTATAATCAATTCTTTTCTCTTTTTCTCCACGTCATGCACTGCCTCGCCTCCCAGAAGCATTATTACGCGCTTAGAGATACACAGACTCTATATGAGTTAGGAATATATAAGGAACGCTGCACTGTTCAGTTGCTCGTAAAATTTTACTTTTAAAATGTAATCAAGTCTGCAATTTGCAGTAAGTGGAAAGTACTGTATAAGTAGACTCTCTTTCTTGAAACTTAGACAGGTAATCACACTCTGATGTGAGTTCTGAGTAGTTGATTAGCTAACTTGTTGAATCTGGTTACTCTCGCCCTAGTTCATTTGGTTATAAATACAGGGTTCCTTACTGCAGCATTGGGAAACGGAGTGCAGCTGTGGAAGTTGAGTGCAAACCTGAGAGCTTGGTGAGTGGGGTAGATCATTGAAGGAGGGGAAGTGGAGGGGTTCGGTTCCTTTTGCGTTTATACCTGTCTGACGCTGTAGAAACTCTTTCTCACTATGCTGCAGGGAAAGGAGCCAGCTGTTTTGTGAATATATGTTAAATGGTTAAAGTAAATTCTATTCCTGAAGTTTAAAATAGAATACAAATTGGTGATAAACTTAATAACGAAAATATATATTTTTTAAAAAGTGTGAATAATATAATTAGTGAATTAATTTAAACACATTATGGATGGCAGGGCAAGTGATGTGTCAATGCTGCAGCATGTGGAAACTCTTGGATTAGAACTTCGGCTCAGGCTAATTGAGCTGAAGGCCGAATTGCAGATGCTGTGAAGCATCGGGCAGGGGGGAACTTACCTGGATGCTTTGGAGGCATTCACATCACGAAGGATAGGATCTATTGATTTGGTCAGTGATCAGGGACAGGAGAGAGTGTCTCAGAGTGAGGAGGAAAGAGAAGCTGGAAGGAAGAAGTGCAGGAGAGTCAGCCTCTGTAATTACCCAAGAGGTTTGAGGTTCCCTCAGCTTGTTTGGATGAGAACAGAGTGGATGAGAAAACTGAGCATAGCGCCTTGGTGCAGGAAGCCATTCAAATTGCTAGAGAATAAAATAATGTAGTGGTAGTAGGGAACAGTATAGTGAGGGCAATTGACACAGTTCTCTGCAGAAAAGAGTGAGAGTCCAGACGACTGGTGCCAGTGTTTGGCACATCTGCTCAGGACTGAAGATGAACTAGCAGTGGGAGAGGCGTGGGGGTTGGGGGAATCCAGTTGACGTGTTCCATGTAGGTACCGACGACGTAGGTAGAAGTAGGAACAAAGTCCTGCATAGAGAGTATGAGGAGCTAGGCACTAAATTAAAAAGCAGCATCTCAAAGGTCTTAATTTCTGGATTATCAATCAAGGCTGGATGTTACAAAGATAATAACAATACAAAACAAAAGGCTTTGCATCTACATAACATTCGTAACAAAGTAAGTGATGGATCACGCATATTGAAGTAAATGCATACTATCTGATAGTCATTACAGGCGCGTGGCTGCAGGATGACAAGAATTGGGTCCTGAATATTGACGTGCTCATGGCATTCAAGAAGAATGGGAAGTTAAGAAATGGTGGAGGGATTGCACTGATGATCAAGGATGGCATTGGCGCAATTGTTAGTGATTACTTTTGTTCAGGAGATCAGGATGTGGAATTGGTTTGCGTGGAGATGAGGAATAGTAGCAGAAGAAGTCACTAGTGGGAGCGGTCTACAATCCTATAACAGTGATCACAATTTAAGACAAAATATATAAGTATAAATATTGTGTGCTTGTGATAAAGGGACAGCAATAATCATGGTAAGTTTAAATACATATAAACTGGAAAAATCTGCCTGGCAGTAGTAGCTTGGATGAAGAGTTCATAGAATGCTTCCAAGGCAGTTTGTTAAAGAAGCACGTTCTGAAACTGACCAGGGAGCAGTTGTATTAGACTGGGGTACAAGAAAAATACTGCAGAAGCTGTAAATCTGAAATAAAAACAGAAAATGCTGGAAAAGCTCAGCAGGCCTGGCAGCATCTGTGGAGAGAGCAAGAGCCTTAAAGTTTTGAGTCTGTGTGACTCTTCTCTGACTCTGAAGAGGAGTCATTCGTATTCGAAACTTTAACTCTTTTTCTCCCTCCACAGATTCTGCCAGACCTGCTGAGTTTTCCCAGCATTTTCTGCTTTTATTTTATATTAGATTTGATATTATGTAATGTGGCAGGTTTAATACAGGACCTCAGAGTTAAGGCATCCCTGTGTAGCAGTGACCAAAATATGATTGACTTTTACATCCAGTTTGAAACTGAGAAGAGTGGGTCTAAGACTAACATTTTAAAATTAAACATGGGCATTAGGTGGGCATGAAAGCTGAACTAGCTGAAGTAAACTGGCATACCAGTATAAGGAATAGACAAGCAGTGGAAGACATTTAAGGGGATACTTCAGAATACTCAGAATAAGTATATTCCTATTATGAAGAAAAATTCTAAGGGGAGGACCTAACCATCCGTGGCTAAGTAAAGAAGTTAGGGGAAGCATCAAACTTAAGGAAAAAACATATAACTGCGCAAAGATGGGCAAATCAGCTGATTTGGTCAGAATATAAAGAACGGCAGAGACTGGCTTAATTGTTAGTCCGGAGAAACAAATTATAGAATGAGAGGAAGCTAGCTAGAAATGTAAAAAAGAACACCTGAAACCAAAAGTATTTAAGGTATTTATGAAGGAAAATAGGAAGTAATGTGAATGTTGGTCCTCCAGAGAGTGAGCATGGCGAGTTAATAGTAGAAAATAAGGAAATGGAGGATGGAATGAACAAATATTTTGCTTGTCTTGGCTATAGAAGAATAAATAAAATCATTCCAGTAAGAGCTGAAATCAGGAGGGAGAAGGGAGTGAGGAATTGGTGAAATTGCAATCACTAACGAAGCGCTACTGAGCAAATTGATGGAGCTGCGGGGTCCTCATGAACTTCATCCTATTGTCTTAAAAGAGGTGGCTAATGAGGTACTGGATGCGTTGATGTTAAATTTCCAAATTTTCATAGATTCTGGAAAGGCTCAATCAGACTGGAAAGAAACAAATGTAAACCCTCTATTCAAGGGAGGGATACAGAAAACAGGAAACTATAGGCCAGTTAGCGTGACCTCTGTCGTTGGTAAGGCGCTAGAACCATTCATTAAAGGGGTTACAGTTGGGCACTTAGAAGAGCTCAAGGTAACTGGGAAGAGTTAGGTGGGTTTGTGAAGGGAAGCCATGATTAACCAATTTGTTATAGTTATTTGATGGAGTAACGTGTGCTGTGGATAAAGGGAAACCTGTAGACTTTCTGTACTTGGGTTTCCAGAAGGCATTTGATAAGTTTCCAAAACAAAGGTTATTGTGGAAACAAGAAAAGCTCATGGTGTAGGGGGTAACATATTAATCTGGATAGAAGATTGGCTGGCTGGTAGAAAACGGAGATTATGCATAAATTGGCCTTTGTCTGATTGGCAGGATGTGACTAGTGGGGCCCCGCAGGGTTCTGTGCTCTGGCTTCAACTTTGTACAATTTACATCAATGCATTAGATTAGGGGTACGAAGTCATAGTATCGAAATGTACAGATGACACAAAGCTAGGCAGGAAACAATTTTGAGAAGATGAGATCAGCAGTTTACAGACGGACATAGATAAGTTCAATGAAGGGGCAGAAATCTGGCAGACGGAACATAATATGGGAAAATGTGAAGTTGTTCACTTTGGCAGGAAGAATATAAAAACAAATTATTAGTTAACTGAGATCAGCTGCAGTATTCCAAGGCACAGAGGGTTTTGGTGTTCTAGTGCATGAGTCACAAAAAATTATTATTCAGGTACATCAAGTAATTAAGAAAGCTAATAGAATGCTCTCCTTTACTTCAACAGGAATTGAACATAAAAGTAAGGATGTTATGCTTCAATTATGCAGGGCATTGGTGAGACCACATCTCGGATACTGTGAAGTTTCGGTCTTCTTATTTATGTAAGGATGTAAATGCATTGGAGGCGGTTTAGATTAAGTTTACTATTTGATAACTGGAATGAGTGGGTTGTCTTATGAGAAGAAGTTGGACAGGATGGGCTTGATTCCAGTGGAGTTTAGAAGAGTGGCGGGTGATTTGATTGAAGGAAACAAGATCCTGAATAAACTTGACAAGGTGGACGTGGAAAGGATGATCCCTCTTGTGGGTGAGCCCAGAACTAGGGGACACTGTTTTTAAAATTAGGCGTCGCCCTTTTCGGACAGAGATGAGCAGCATTTTTTTCACTCAGATGGTTGTGCGACTCTGGAAGTCTGGATCAGAAGGCGATGGAGGTAGGGTCATTGATTTTTTTTTTAAGTAGGAGGTAGATAGATCTTTTTTAGGCAAGGGAATCAAAGATTATCGGGGGTAGATGGGAATCTTGAATTCTAAACACAAACAGATCAGCCATGACCTTATTGAATGGCGGAACAGTCTCCTTCTCCTGCCTTCTCCTGCTCCTATTTGATACGTTGTCTGTGGAGAAGGAGAGTCCGAATTGTAATCTGCTATGGGGTTAACTGTTTAATGAAGTAATACCAATATCCTTCCTGGGTAATATTTGGCACTTGAGGGTAGAATATACTTTGAAATGGAAATAAATATGGTCTCCACGCTTTGTTTCCTGTTCACGAGGCGCCATCCCACAGCCACGTTGCTATTTCCAAATACATAAAACAGCACTTGATAGTGGAGAAAAAATAAAACATTCGTTCAATTTCTGTTCATTCAATTGGCCAATTATGACGAAATCCCCAGTGTCGTAAAACGTTATCAAACGAATCCAAGAAATGTGTCTCTTCTTTGAAAGGTTACAAATAATAAACAATCAAAACATAAAAAAAGTTATCAAATGTAATGACAATATTATCTTCACTGTCGGCTATGCTCTTAATTGTTTTTTTTTGCAACCCTCATAACCGTGTAATGCAAAATCGATTAAATTGCTGACTCGTCATAACAATCAGTCTCCATCAATCATTTTACCCAGGCGTCAGGCAAGGCAATTATCCCGAGCTCGAGACGTGTAGGAACCAGGGTCGCGAAATTTATCGGAAGGGTACAATGGAGGCCGAGCATTGCTTTTACTTGGGCGCGATGAACAGCCAGCTTTTTCCTGTGTGGCCAGTCCAGCATTCCATGTGTGGAAAGCAGAAAGTTGGTGCTCCATCTCCCTGCTCCGGGAGGCTTTGAATCGGTGTTTTCATTTTGGCACACACCCCATTCGCTGAAGTGATGCCAGAATTTTAAATTTGGACACGAGTGTCCAATTTAGATACATCTCTGTCTCTCTGGAGTCTACAAGTGCGGCGATATAGATTGGCCCCATAATGCGTGTGACGCCTGAATTGCAGGTTATGCAACTTTGAATAGTTTCTGCTTTTGCAAAGTGGCAAAACCTGGATTAATTTTGGAGCGTCTGTGAAGACGTTTGTAATTTCTCATCGAGTTTTGCAGCAAACTCATAGGCCGTGCGGTGGGCTTAGTGACTTGTCCACAAAGGCTGCAACAGATTTGGAGCGGCTGTTCCAGTGTATCAGAACGGCAAGTGGGACGGAGAAGGGACTTCCAAGAAAGGGGTTCTGTGTTAAGGCCGTTAGAAAATTGGAGACAGACTGCTGAGAGACCCTTTACAGTGTAAGAACATCAGTCCCTTGATTAGTCAATGAAGCCTATATCTTGGTATGCAAACAGCACTCCCCTATCTTCTGCTCCATTCCAGTTACGACGCAACTGTGAACACTGGAGCAGGACTACATCAGAACATAAGAAGTAAGAGCAGGAGTCGGCAATTCAGCCCCTTGAGCCGGCCCCGCCATACAATAAAATCATGGCTGATCTCATTTCGGCCTCAACTCCAATTTCCCGCTCTCTCCCCATAACCCTTCAACCCGTTACTAATTTTAATTTGTCTATCTCCTACTTAAATGTATTCAGCGTCCTGGCATCCACTGCACTCTGAGGCAGTGAATTCCACAGATTCACGGCCCTTTGAGAAAAGCAATTCCTCCTCATCGCTGATTTAACTCTAGCAATTCTGGTGAAACACTGAGAGCAGAAAAGTGAATGGAACTTCAATGCCCATCAGCAAGAATGGCTCGATGCCAATACTGACTGAGCTGGCCGAGTCATGAAGGACATATCTACCAGACCTGTCCCCCGGAAGGTGTTGAGAGAACACAAGGGGAAAACTTACTTGAGATGGAGCTCATTACTCTACCTGGCACAGATACATCTCCCCCGTCAGTGTTGGTGGGAGTGTCCACCGCACTTTCCTTTTGGATACAAAGACCCATCTTCAGACTGACAGCACCACCCATCGCGTTGTGTGGCATAATCATCGTCCGTGACGAACTCAGAGCTATTAAGGACAATTGGCGATAGTTAACATCGCTTTCAATAACCTCAGAGTCCAAAGTTCATTGGTCTCCTCCTGCAGGAGACAATTTTAACCAATCATGTGTTTTAATTTATGGCTGTAAAATGTCTTAAAGTCCTTATTGGACACGTGAAACCAAGAAAAAAGGCTCATAAAATAAAACTGGCGGCAGATTTTTCAGAATATGGTTCTTGATGTCAGCCTGTTTAGATTGCTAGGAACAATATTTTAAAATTCAGCAGCTACACCTGCTGGATCTGCACGAACGAAGGTGACGAGATTGAAATAATGCTTCTACGTTCATATATCATTCATAAAATGCTATTTAGTCATCCGCTGAACTCGCATTTTTTCCCTCAAATACTGCCCTTGCATTACACCAGCGAATACTACTCAGAAGTGTTTTAGTAGATCTAAAACATTTTTGGGGCATCCTGAAGTATTGAACAGCGCTTTATAAATGCAAGGGTTTCTTTCTGTGAATGAACAGCAAGATGAAATTGTGAAACTTTGCTACATTTACCAATCACTCGGAGTTGCTGTTTGTGTGTGTGCAGGTTTTGGTGCGCGCGGTGCGTGTGTTTATGTGTGGGCGTGCGTGTTTGTGTGCGTAGGTGTTGTGTGTGCATGTGCGTCTGTGAGTGTACGTGCGTTTAAGTGTGTGTTTTGTGTGTTTATGTGTGTGTGTGGGGGTCTTCACGTGTCACGTGTGTTGGTGCATGCGCGTTTGTGTGTTCATGTGTATGTGTGTAGACGTGTATATGTATTCGTATGCGTCTGTGAGTGTATCTGTGTGTGTGTGTTTTTGTTGTTGTGTGTGTGTTTGTTTGCTCTGTGTGTGCTTGTGTGTGTTTATTTCTGTGTGCGTGTGTGTCTGTGTGTACGTGATGTGTGTGTATGTTTGTGGGCCTGCATTTATGTTTGTGTGCTTCTGTGAGTGTGTACCTTTGTTTTTGTGTTTTGTATGTGTGTTTCTGTGTGTATGTGTTTACCTGTATATGTGTGTATGTGCATGTGCACGCCCGCACCACCTTTGTGTGTGTGAGTGTTTGTGTGTGTGTGTGTATATACGTTTATATGTGTTCGTATGCGTCTGTGAGTGTATCTGTTTGTGTGTGTGTGTGCTTGTGTGTTTATTTCTGCGTGCGTGTGTGTCTGTGTGTGTATGTGTGGGCCTGCATTTATGTTTTTGTGCATCTGTGAGTGCGTACGTTTGTTTGTGTGTTTTGTATGTGTGTTTCTGTGTGTATGTGTTTACCTGTATGTGTGTGTATGTGTGTACGTGCATGCACACACCCGCACCACCTTTGTGTATGTGAGTGTTTGTGTGTGTATGTGTGTGTATGTAAGCGTGCGTGTGTATTTGTGTGCGTATGTGAATTTGTATTCTTGTTTGTGTTTTGTGTGTGTCTGTTTATTTGTGCTGTATATCTGTATATGTTTCTGTGTGTGTGTGTTTGTGTGCTCTGTGCACGTGTGTGCTTTTGTCTGTGGTTCTTTGAGTTGGTGTGTCTGTATATGTTTCCATGTGTGTGTGCGTGTGTATCTTTCAGTGTTTGTGTGTATGTTTCTTTATGTTTGTGTGTGTGTTTGTGTGTGTGTGTGTGTGTGCTTCTTTGTGCGCATCTGATTACGCCTTTCTGCTGTCCACATCAGTCTCTCTCTCTCTCTAACGTTTCTTCTCTCATTTGCTCTTTGTTTCCCTCCACTTGATCGATCACTGTTGCGAAAAATCTACCGCTGTTGATGGTTAATTAACCCAGGGTGGCTCCCTACGCCATATTGCTCTGACGCACCCCTAATAATTACATAGTCATGTCATGGATTGCTTAGCTTCAATACCACAATGGATAATTATTAGTTGTGATGTTAATTTTCCTGATGAACAAGATTATATTTTAAATGATGTTATAATACATTCGTATCCCTTGGTGCGACTTCAGATAATCATGAGGAGATAAAACCAAAGGAGTAAATTTCGAAGAGGAGAATGCATATTTGTGATGCTTTATTTTAATAATCAGCGGAAAGTGCCGAAGAACTAATAAAAACACATTAATAAAGACTGAACTCACATTCCTCTCAAAACAGTAATGGTTCGTATTGCTGTCCGGTCGCGAAATGAAGAGTAAATCAATGTTTTCTCAAAACAGTTTACAAAACTGTCAGGCTATAACACGCAGGAATGACTGGGCAGGTTGACGCTCATGTCTATTGGAGAGAGAATGCTGACAGACACACGATGCAACCTGGTAATTTCCACTGCACGTTTGTAACTGGAGGTATGTTATTGGAAATTTTATCTCCATGCATAAGGAAGGAGAGATTTCACTTAAATTCGCTACATGCGTACAGACGTATATTCTAATTAGGAGCAGAAGCAGGAGTAGGCCATTCAGCCCTTCCACCCTGCCCCAAAGTTCAATAAGTTAATGGATGATCTGATTCTAACTTGAGCTCCACGTTGCCATTTACCCCCGGCACCATTTCACCACTTGCTTATCAAGAATATATCTAACTCTGCCTTTAAAAAAATATAGAAGACTCTTCTCTCTCAGTTGGTCGTGAGTCTTTGGAATTCCCCTCCTCAAAAGGTGGAAGCAGAGAACAAAAACACCTACTCATCCCTGTCTTAAATGGGCGGCCACTTATTTTTAATCAATGACCCCGAGCTCTAGATTCTCCCACAAGAGGAAACATCCTTTCCACACCCATCCCCCCATTCTAGGCATTGGCCTAATAAACCTTCTCTAAACAGCTTGCACTGCATTTGCATTCTTCCTTAAAAACGGAGGCCAGTACTGTACAGAGTACTCAAGATGTGCTCTCTCTGGAGTCCCATATGACTGAAGGATAACCTTCCTAATCTTGTAGTCAGTTCCTTTCACAATAAATGATAACATTCTTTTAGCGTTCTGAATTGCTTGCTGTACCTGCGTGATGCATGAAATGGGGCACTCAGCTTCCTCTGCATCTCAAGGCTCTGCAATATTTCGCTATTTTGATAATATGTTTCTTTGTATTCTTAATGCTAAAATGGACATCTTCACATTTCCCTAAATTAAGGATAATTTGTCAGATCTTTGCTCATTCAATTACCCTATCTGTATCCCTTCATAGCCCCTTTATGTCATCTTCACAACTTACTTTCCACCCTAAAATTGTATCATGAGCAAATTTAGCAAAAATATAACTTCGGTCCCTTTATCCAAGTCACCTGGGGACACCCTCTAAAGGTCTAAGTACAGTGTGCCGCTCTAAAATAATTGGACAATGAAATAAATGTTTGCTGATGGACATTGTGATTAGATGAATCTGGGAATTAGAAGGCAGAAACGATGAGGCCGAGAGTAACCCCTTTTATCCAGTAGTTCTGCATGTCTCTCATTTTACATCTGAAATGTGCATGACACCGTCGGAGAGCAGAATGCGTGGGGACAACTCAGTCGTGCAACACACTTCCCAGCCCAGAGATCAAAACCTGCAGCTCGGAAGCACTGGGGGCATCTTCCATAGGACAGTGAAGAAACTGGTTCTTCGTGGGCATAAAAAAGTCAGGTACTGAGCACACTTGATCCAACAGAGCTATTAGAATAGCCACCCGCTCTTGGGCAACTTCGGGTTTGATACCGAAGCTATTTCATATCGTAGAGACTTCAATAGCTTTCCCTTGGCACAGCTCAGACTGTGATGTATGAGGGGGTTTACAATATGGCTATGTACGAAACTGTCTCTTTTAATTTGCTCTCAGAATGTGAGGATTTTCCAGGAACGCCATCCAGAAATCCATCACAGCAGCCACACCATAAACAAGCATAATGGAGCACAGGAATAGGAGGATAAGGCATATCAATGCGTGGCTGGAAAGATGGTGCAGGAGGGAGGGCTTTAATTCCTGGGCACGGGGACTGGCTCTGGTGGAGTTGGCACCAGTACATGCCGGATGGTTGCATCTGAACAGACCGAGAATAAGTTCCTTGGGAGGGTTTGAAACTAACTCGGCAGGGGTGTGGTAACCAGGGGAGAGTATTAAAGAGGAATATCACGGTGCACAAAATACTTGGATACATATATAACGCTAGAAAAGGGATTAGTAAGTTAATAGGTGGGGTTTGGGTGAGGGAAAATATAACAAATTCTAAATCAGGTTTACTATACATGTATGTGAATGCGCAATGTACAGTGAATACGATTGGGGAGTTACAGACGCAGGTTGCCATGTGCAAATATGATACTTTGGCGATAGCAGAGACCTGGCTCAAGGAAGCGCAGAACCGGGTGTTAAACATTTCTGGTACAAGGTATTCAGAAAAGTTAGGTAAGGAAGGAAAGGAGGAGGTTGGCGTTATTGGTTAAGGAGAGCATTGCAGTTCTGGAGAAGGAGGATGACCCACAGGGTTCAAGGACAGAATCAATTTGGCTAGAGCTAAGGAGCAAAAAAGTGAAATTACAATGCTCGGTGTATTCGATAGACAGCCAACTAGTGAGAAGGGCGTAGAATGACAAATCCCCAGGGAAAATACAGAGGGTTGCAAGCGTTATAGAGTAGTTTTAATGAGGGACTTTAATCACCCGAATGGAGACTGAGACAGTGGTAGTGTAAAAGGTGGAGAAGGGCAAATGTTACTAGATTGTTTTCAGGAAAGAATTACTACAGTAGTATGTGTTCAATCCAACAAGAAAAGAAGCACTGTTGGACCTGTTTCGTGGAAATGAGGTGGGCCAAGTAGATCCAGTGTCAGTGGGGGAACATTTAGGAGACAGTGACCATTGTATTGTACATTTTAGGATGATGAAAGCAAAGGACGACAGATAATCCGGAGTAAGAATAAATAGCCGTTGTGGGGTTGGGGGGCGGGGGGGAACGGGGGGTGGGGGGGGGGGGGGTGGTGCTGGGGGGTGCGGCGCCGGTGGTGCTGCCAGAAGACTGGAGAATTGCAAACATTACGTCCTTATTCAAAAATGGTAGTAAGGGTAAACCCAGCGATTACAGGCCAGTCAGTTTAACTTAGTGGTGGGCAAGATACTAGAAAATATTATTCGGGGTAGAATTAGCAGCCGCCTGGAAAAATATGAGTTGATAAGGAAGAGTCAGCATGGAGTTCTAAAGGAGAAATCGTATTTAACTAACTTGTGGAGTTGTTTGAAGAGGTAGCAGAAAAGGTCGATGGGGGCAATGCCGTTGATGTGGTGTACATGGACTTTAAAAAATCATTCGATACACTGCCAAACATTAGACTTGTGATAAAATTAACTGCTCGTATAATAATGGAGACATAGCAAAATGGATACAAAATTGGCTGAAAAATAAGAAGCAGAGAGTAATGGTCAATGGACATTTTCCGTGCTGGAATGGTCTACAACTGCTTCAATACTCCCTTGTTCCTGCCTTCCAATACAATTAATGCAAAATTATCTTTAGGCAATGTAAACGTTCTCCTTAAAACATTCAAAGTTAATCAAAAACACGAACATACAATGTCACAAGGCGATTCGGGAGGCCCTGTACAAATTTACTGCCGAGACGTCTTTGTAAGCAATAGTCAGGGCGCAGGTTGGAGCTTAGGGTGATCTTCCCGTCCGCATGATTTAATGTTTAAAAGCATGCAAACACGTTTCAAAATATTTAGAAATGTGTAAACCTATTGCAAAGTCTTGAAAAATAACTTTATTTTGTTTAGAAGTATTTAAGGTTATAATAAAACACGCAACTGCCTTTGAGCTGAAGAGTGACCGCAAGACACGTGTCTGGGCTTCGTTATCACATTAGAGGGCGCGATTTCGCCATGAATTCGGCCCTCTGCTGGTCTACGTCAATGTTTTCCTCTGTGGGCCCTACAACAACCTAAGGTTGAAATCTTCGTGCCTGCCAATGAAGAAGGCAAATTTGCAGACAGCGTGGTCATTCGCAAACACGGCTGCTTTGACTCGGATGCAAAATGTCCAATCCGTTTTTTTTTAGAAAAACTTGCAGCTGGAATCATTCTGTAGCCTGTGAGCATTTTAGTTCAGAACCAAGTCAGAACCCATGAAAAAAAAATGGATTTGATCAAAACATTAACAGCCGAGGAACAGCTGCATTAATCTGTTTATTACAAAAAAGGTAATTAATCTTAAGGTAGATCAAACCATCTAATTATTTCCCTGGAGCCCGAGATTAGGTATAAAGGTGAGATTTTTTACAATGTAAGGTAGAACTTGCTCAGAGTTCCTAATCGAAATGCACGTCTCACCAAACAGCCTGCTGTTTGCCATTTACTATCCCGTCCTTGCTGTTATCGGGATTCCGGGTAAAGTATTGTTGTTATTTCGTAGTTTTGTGAATCATTGTTTAGATGCATTATTCCTTCAATTTTAACAGTAGGGTGTCTACACGGTCCTGAAATCCGTTCTCCCATGTAATGGGATATAATTTTCACATTGACTAATATAAATTCATCACTTTAGCTGACACCATTTCTCCTCCTTTGCCGGTATCATTTTTTTTCTCTACAACTGTAACATTTCTCCATGTTAACGGTGCGATTTCTTTCATTGACACAGTTACTCGAAATTGATGGTTAAGCAGTGTGATGCTTTCCTGTTTGCTAGCATAGATCATTCACTTTAAAACTTCTCTCCCTTAATTATATGCTGACTTCCTTAGGCCGGACCCATTTAATCAGTTTAATTATACAGTTCATCCCATTTACCACCATCATCTAACGATGTCATTGTTCTTCTGCTGTGTTGCTGTCACTATTACTTTACGTGCCTTATCCTAATGTTGTCACGATGCAAAATGTGCTGTTAACAATGTCATTGTTCTGTTAACAATGCTGTTATGGTTGAATGACCGCAATGTCAAAATGGTGTAAATGCAGTTTTATTGTGTCACTGGGAAGGGTACCCTGGGTATATTTTCAGTCTGTTAACACAGTGTAAATGCAATCCTGTTGTGTTATTCACACCTTTACTTCGAGTGAATTATCACACTGTTGTCACAATGTCCATGTTCATCTATTTAATCATTGCCACTGTTAATGTGATTGAATTATCATATTACAGTCACTATGCAACTCGACGCATGTTGGGATTGACAATGACGGGGTAATTAGCAGAAGTGAGATATTATTGAAATAATTGTCCCATTGAGCAATTTCTGATTGAATTTAATTAATTTATATATTCTGCAATAGCTTATTAGTGTTCGATGTATTGATAAATATACAGGCAATGTAAAAATAGCACTTTGATGAATGATTGAATTTGTCTCAGTCGTACAGAGCAGTGTTTTTAGTTCTCAGTTTCTGAGACTCGCTGCTTCAGCCCTGCTCTCTTCTTCCTCATTAGGTCCTGCTAGTGGTTGTACATTTATGAGTGCTGAATCTGGGACTCACTTCTGCTCCGAGCAGCAGGCAATATCCCGGAATCTTCCCATCCTCATTGTCACGGCCAGACTGACTTAGGACACATAACTGGTCACATCTTTCACATCTAAGGCACAGAGCTTTCATTTCAAATATCCACAAAAGCACAAAAATAATCATTTTTCACCGACGGTCCAGTGCAGCACTCAGGAACTGCTACATTGTAGGAGTGTCCTTTTTATTGCAAATGGGACCTCATTCTCTCCCACTTTCAGTGGTTTGAATCGAACCGGATGATTCTGGGTGATTGTTAGAAGAAAAAGCCATGCTTAGCTCTGTGTATACCCATCATTTCCTCTGCAAAGTCCGAGAAACACTGATTTTTCGGTCTCTCTTCTGTGCTTGATTTAATTTTGATCGCATTGCCTGTCTCCTTTTATCCAACAGTGAATAATTTTAAAGCAATTCATTGGATGTGACAACTGTTGACCATCCGTGAGTTGTGGTCCGATGTATTATTCATTTCCACAATTGTTGCTGGTTGTCCTTTTTTGTACACGTATTTCTTTGTCGGTGTGTTATTTTCTTAGGCATTTGATATTCCTGTGCTGGTTTTTATGTGTTTCGATGATTACTTATTTCTCTAATAAAATCAGAGAATGCTGGCGAATCTCAACAGGTCTGGCAGCATCTGTGGAAAGAGAAATAGAGTTAATATTTCGAGGCTGAATGACTCTTCATCAGAGCAGTTGCTTATTTCTCTATTGGTTGTCATTATATTATTGTGCATTCCATTACAGTCGGCCCACCAATCTGTTTTAACTCGAATGATTATTTAAATTGATTCTAGTGCAAAGAGTACTTTGCAACTCACTATCACATCTCTGATGTATAAATTTCACACAAACTCCTGTTACATGGATATTTTTGTTGGAATCCAACAACTTTCCTGGTTTATCACTGTCACGCACACATTGTCTCTAGCTGACTCTTTCTTTTTTTCTCTCTCTATTACAGCTAACCTGGCAGTGATTGTAATCCTGTCTCGAAGAAGATGCGGTCTCTCTAAATGTATCACCTGCTACCTGGTGTCTATGGCGGTGACGGATCTCATGGTCATGTTCACAGCTGTGATATTAAACCGGATTTCTGGGATCTATTTCCCATCCAGTTTCCTGGCCATCACACCAATATGCAGCCTCCGCATTGTCCTAATTTACATAGCCATAGACAGTTCTGTCTGGTTAACCGTTGCTTTCACCTTTGATCGATTTATGGCCATCTGTTGCCACAAGCTGAAAATAAAATATTGTACTGAGAAGATAGCGGTGTGGGTGATCGGAATTGTGTGCACACTAACCTGCGTAAAAAAACACCTTCTTGTATTTTGTATACGAACCTATGTACAGAATTAACAATGTGCCCTGGTTCTGTGTCCTAAAGTTAATGTTTTATACGTCGTCTGCTTGGGCTGCATATGATTTAATTCGTTCTATTTTAATGCCCTGTCTTCCATTCATTCTGATTTTACTGCTCAATGCTCTGACCGTCAGACACATTCTACTGGCCAATAGAGCCCGCAGGAGACTCCGGGCTCAGAGCAATGGAGAGAATCAGAGTGACCCAGAGATGGAGAAGCGGAGAAAGTCAATGGTTTTGCTTTTCGCCATCTCGGGCAGTTTCATCCTGTTATATTTGTTATTTTTTGTTACCATCCTCTACGTCCGGATTGCAAAGGTAATTTATTTCTCAGGTTCTGATTTCAGTGGATCGACATTTAACCTGGAAGAAACCGGATACATGCTTCAGTATTTGAGTTCCAGCATCAACCCGTTCATTTATGCTGGGACCCAGAGTAAATTCAGAGGCGAGTTAAAGAATGGGGTGAAATATCCACTGAGCCTATTTGTTAAAATATTTAACTTCTGAAATGTCGAAAATGCAACATGAATTCTGCATTAAACTCCAACATTTAAACTTCTTGTTCATGGCCCACACGGCCTCCCTTACAAGTTGCACTCGTTTGTAAACCCTAACCAGATCTATTGAAATGTATTAAGAACCTTGAATCTGCACACAAATCCGCATTGGAAACTATCTTGCTGGAGTTCCGCACGTTCTTGCCTGTCGGGCCCTGGCCTCCTGCATTCCCAGCAGCCTTGAGGGCGCCTAAAGCCAGCACACATTTAGCATCCGTAAATATCCTTCCCAAGCCAGAGTCCTGGCTCTATGCACAGCCTAGGTATTCATCCATTGCCCTCGCATTGGAGGGCATAGCATCTTGCAGCTGTGCCTGATGAGTACGCACGTCCCACTGCTGCTCCAGCATCTGCCACATCGGTGATGTCTCCAGATGTACCTGAGCGCGCTGAATCGAAGCAACCCGCCAGCCCTAACACAGTCTTCTGAGCATAATTGGCACCTACTCCATCACACCTCTGATGTGCTTTCCAAACTGTGACACCCTGACTGCATCTATGCAACCATGCACCAACGTGGATCTACCTGCGCGGCATACACAGAAGGAAAGAAGTGACTTGCACTCTAAGAAAACGCTTGCTCGTCTTCAGATGTGGGAACTTCCTGCAGACGCCGATCTGGCTGCTGGTGTTCAAAACTCGCAAGAGATAGCAGCAATAAAAGGGAAGCAAGTCCGTCTGACTAGTCAAGATCTCGAACCATTTCTGACTAATGGCCAAAATGTGAATTCCATGTTTTATTCTCTGCAGAGGGTCTTTTGCACCCATGCTTTCATGCATTCACTCTCTCGAGGATCCACATTCGTCTCATCATTAACGATGTTCCACTTTGCCTTCATGCCTCACATATCCAACTCTTCTTCATTCACAGGCATGATGATGGCCATGCGTGTCCTGCTGCCTCCAGTTCTTTCCTTTCCCTTGTGTTGTGGTCGGCCTCAACCTGCAAGATAATAATTTACATTGTTGTTCGCCCATCAAAGACATGAGTCATGGCTATGGGGGTGGCAGCAAGCTGTAAATCATTGCTCCACAAGCATGGCTTCTGCATTAAGTGCTCTTTACACAGGGATCGTCACTGCCTCACCATTGTGTTGCACAGAGAGGATAGCAGCTTTACACAGGCAACAATGATTCTGACCAGCCATTGTTTGGGCATCTCCGTCATCTTAAATCTCATTCGAAGCTGCCACCTCAATCCTGCGCGCTGCAGTTTCCTTGCTTCACGTCATTGCCCCTCGTTCAGCACTGCATTGCTGTCCACTTCCACACTTACCCGTATGTTTGCCCGCTTGGTCAACCTCCCGGTAGTGCTGCGAAAGAACAGAAATTGCCTTTGAGGGCCTGCAAACTGGCAGTCATGAATGAGCCGAGGTGGACCCATTTCTCTGCCCTCTGCCAAGTCGACAGTGTCGCTATCCCTTGCTGGTTCCTCGGAGATGCTGTCTTTGAAAGTAATACTGGTTGCCCGTGCATTTTGTCGGCAATCATATCTCCCCTGGTGCTTCCTGTCGCACACAACTAGGAATTGGCCGGCTCCCCCAACTCCCAGCCCTTATGAAAAGGTCTGAGTCCCAGATTCCGCCACTGCTGCCATGCCAACGAGTTGAGCCCCAGAGTTCAGGACTTTGTGACTTCTGCTAAAATGTCGCCTATTTCATTGTGAAGTGCCCTCTTGTTACAGGATTGTGATTTTAACTTAATTCCATTCTCCGTTAGTGTGTTCAGTGACACTAGTTTACACTTGCATGAATGAAAAAATACAATGTTACAGAAGTGAAAAATAGGAATCCATTTTTAAATCTCGCCCTGAAGATTCTAGATGGCTGCTGCCAAATCTGGAATACTTCTCTGAAGTTGATATGACATCAAACAACTGGCCCAAAAGACGAGTCGCTTGGCAGTAATGCACCTTGTCGGCTACATAACTTTTAATTTCAGACGTTAACCAATTACCTTCAGAATTATTCATGGGTTACAAGGAATATAAAACCACAACTGTACAAAACTATTGAGTGGGATTATCCCAGTGCAGCAATTCACCAAGGCTCCTTGGGCAGCTCCTTCCAAATCCACGACCACAATCACCTGGAAGGACAAGGGCAGCAGATAGATGGGAACACCACCACCTGGAGCTTCCCCTCCAGGTCACTCACCATCCTGGCTTGGAAATATATTGCCGTTCCTTCACTGTCACTGGGTCAAAATCTTTGAACTCCTTCCCTAACAGCTCTGTGGGTGTTCCTACACCACATGGACTGCAACGGTTCAAGAAAACAGCTCACAACCACCTTCTCAGAGGCAACTAGGGTTGGGAAATAAATGCTGGCACAGCCAGCGACGTCCATGTCACATGAATGAATTTTAAAAAAAACTGTCCAATAAGAGAAAGCATTGAACGGTACTTCAGTGTGCGCAGCCGACAAAGCTGGTGAATTAGGACTTCAGGATTTATGCTCATGAGGGGAATGTTGCATTCCTCTGTAGACAATGTTAGTGGAAGCAGTTTTGTATCCAATGTCGGAAGCAATACAGGAAGAATTCCAGCCTGCTGACCACAGGCCGTTGCACACTGGGGCGAGCTTAAACGCCTGTTCATACTGCGTCAAGACAGTCACCCAGTCCTCTAACCTGCTGAGGTATCAGAAGGTCCAGGCGGACAAGTTATTGATGGAACCACTCGTGTGGCCCAGTATGGGCTGGACACATTCACACTTTCAATCGGTGGAATCATAATGCTGATCGTGACACTTCACGATCACCAAGTTCAGGAAGAGCTGAAACAGCACCTCCCACATACTGACCACCCCCACCCGCCACCCCCACCCCCCTTTCACAGAATCTCAAAGCAGAAGAGGCAGTCGGCCCACCCAGTCTGCACCGACACGTGAGAAACACCTGACCTACCTACCTAACCTGATTTACCAGGACTTGACCCATAGCCTTGAAGTTTAAGCGTGCCAAGTGCTCCTTCAGGTGCTTTTTAAAGGATGTGAGGCAACCCGCCACCACCACCCTCCCCGGCAGGGCATTTCAGATCGTCATTACCCTCTGGCTGAAAAGGTTTTTCCTCATATTCCCCTAAACCTCCTTCCCCACACCTTAAACTTATGTCCCCTTCTAAGTGACCCTTCAAATAAGTTCAACTGCTGCTTCCTATCCACCCTGTCCATGCCCCTCAATCTTGTACACAACGATCAGGTCGCCCCTCAGTCTTCTCAGCTCCAACGAAAACAACACAAGTCTATCCAACTTCTCTTCATAGCTTAAAGGTTTCAATACATGCAACATCCTGGTGACTCTCCTCTGCACTTCCTCCAGTGCAATCACATCCTTCCGATAATGTGGCGACCAGAACTGCACACAGTTCTCCAGCTGTGGCCTCACCAAGGTTCTATACATCTCCAACATGACCTCCCTACTTTTGTAATCTGTGCCACAATTGATAAAGGCATGTGTCCCATATGCGTTTTTCACCACCCAACTAACGTCCCCCTCTACCTTCAGAGATCTATGGACACCCACGCTAAGGTCCCTTTGTTCCTCAGAACTTCCTTGAGTCATGCCGTTCATTGAATACTTCGTTGTCAAATTACTCCTTCCAAAGTGTATCACCGCACACTTTTCAGGGTTAAATTCCATCTGCTACTTATCTTCCCATTTGGTATTTCTGATCCTGTCAAGAGAAAGTTGCGGCGTGTCCTGCTGTCCCACTTTGTGTCGAGTTTCTACAATGCAACTTGATAGTTTCTCTATCTCAGACTATTACTTGATTTCCAGGCCTTTGCAAGCATCATAATCGGTAGCTCCATCAGGCTGTGATTCTTGTTCAGCGCTCGGAACCAGAGCGAGCGTCAGGGGCCAACGTCAGCCTTTGAGTTAGGATCAGGGCAAAGCTTCTGATCTCAAGTTGCACCTGGCAGTGCAGGCAAACCCGGAGAAAAGTTTTCAGTATTGTGTCATTTAATCATTGAGCTGAGGGTTTATTGGAAGAAACTGAACGTGCAATGGTTTATTGTTTGTGAACAGGGGATCACACATTATTCTCATCCAACATATGTCCTTCATTGGTCACCACGCTGTTGTCACACTCTCAGACACAATTAGCTGAGGCTGACATTTTTTTCAAGGTCACGTTGAATTATGTTTATTCTTGCATATCATCAGAAACACATTTTGCAAGATCCGTCTACAAAGAGGAGCCGTTTACTCTGGATTAAATGAGGTACAACAACCTCCATCATTAAGAAATTGATTCCCGCAATTACCCCCAATATTCCCTGGGTCAAGCTTCCAGTAGATCACTGCATTAATGCAGAATGCGCCTCTAAAATGACTTTAATGGGTCACTAGAAAGACCTTCAAAAGATCCCTGCAAAAGCCACTGTACAACCCTAGATTCGGTCGCTGACACAAGCTGATATGTATCAAATTGCAATAGTTCAACAGGTAAACCAACAATAGGTCACGGTATAAACTTTCAGGAAGTTGGTGTGGATATGTCTGGAGATACAAGTGTTCTTGTTAATGGTTTATATGGACAGTCTCCAGTCAGTAGAAGCCACACCACTCCGTAAGTTAACCAAAGTAGCATTTAAATGTCTAACATTAGTCATCAGAGTAAAATGGTTTATGCAAACAATATGCTTGGCCTTTAAAAGCGAGGAGTTCACCATCAGTGAGGAATGTTTATCTCTCTCGTAGCTGAATCATAGAATCTTAAAACACAAGAGGAGGCCATTTTGCCCATCGTGCCTTTGCTGAATCTTTTGAAGGTTTATACAGTTAGGACCACAATAAGTCTCTTTTCTTTATTCTCTTTGAATTTCTCTTTTTCAAGTATTTATTTATTCCCTTTTTGAGTTACCCCTGGATCAGCATTCACCGTCCCTTGAGGCAGATCACTCCAAACCATAAATCTCTGCCATAAATAAACTCTCATCGCTTTGCTGGTTCTTCTGCCAATTACTCTCACCAATTAGCACTTGGAGCTTTTGCGTTAACTTTGGCCTCGGCATGAGGGAGGATTTCACTCTTCTTCGCAAGAGCGCCAGGCGATCTATTACACCTGCTGAGCGATAGGCGGCGCCTCAGTTCCGAATCTCATACTGAAAGTCAGCGCTTTCAACTGTGCAATGCGTTTGCCAGCCTTATTTTTTTGTGCGTCCACCGTGGAACTTAACTTCAATTCACAGCCTTGCGGGGCAAAGGGGGCAATGTTATTCACTGTGTGAGAGCAGACATTTCAACATAGGTCCGTGCACGAAGGTATCTTCCCTCACTCTCTTCTTCGACATACTTCCATGTCTCAGTTTTTAGATGCACACCTAAGAACGCGGACTTGGCCTTGGTTTAAGGCTCGTCATAGAGACTGAGTTTCTCCAATTTCGGCTTTGGACAACTAGCCTTTCGGAGAAGCATGCCAATGCTCCTGCAAATGCAGAACCAAAGCTACAGGTTGTGTCAGTTGAAAGTGTACATGCCGGTTCAGGGATAAGTACAAACATTTTTGGAATTCCGTCGTTATATCACTATTTTTTTGCTTTGATCGAACATTTTTAAGTGACTTAATTGAGTTATCTATGAATGAATATGCAAATATTATTTCGGAACACAATTGCGCTGTTTATTGTTTTCAAATGATTTAAGCAATGTCTCTAGGTGGTGAGCTTGGGGAATGGAGATGCCGCTCACCAGTTGACAGTTCCTGGGTTTACACACCATTATTCAGTCGTTCAAAATGCATCGGAGAAAAGATTGAACCTGTTTCGTCAATCACACAACTTCCATAAGCATTGCGCACGCGCAGTTGGCGCAGTGGTGATGTTGCTGGACTAGTAATTCAGAGGGTCAAGGCTAATGCTTTCGCGACATGGGTTCTAATCTCAGCAAGGCAGGTGGCGGAATTCAAATTCAATTAATACAAAGGGGAATTGAACGTTTTTTCTCAGTGATGGTAACCATGAAACGAACATCGGTTGCGATAAATAACCTATCTGGTTCACCAGTGTCCTTTAGTGAAATAAATCCGCCGTTCTCGCCTACATTTAAATCAAGACACAAAGCAATGTGGTTGACACTTAAATTCCCTCTGAAATGGGCTAACAAGCCATTCAGTTCAAGGGCAATTAGAAATGGGAAGAAGTGCTCGCCTTGCCACTGACCTGGGTAACTCATGAAATAATCAAGAAAAAAAGTTGTTTTTTTGACATAAACCACTCAAATTGTTTAGCTGTTTAGAAGGGTGCAACATTTCACAACTGACACCCGCAGGCTTACTGTTCCAGGCTATGACAACTTCAAGCCGCCTTTATCAATTGATGCTGGAGAAACATTTAGTGTATCACAAAATCTTTGCAATCTACCACTGAACAAACCTACGAAGGATCTTCGGGAAGCCTGCATGGAAAAATCTAGAATAGATCATTAAATACACTTACTCTGTGAAAAATGAAAAAGTTAGCAACATTTCAATAGCTAAACCTACATTGGAACACTGGATTAACCAACCAGGTAAGGCCACAAGGAGGCACTGAGCAAATCTACAATTTTGAATGGCTAATTACAATGGGATACTGAATAAATCCACGGCACAACAGTGAATGTTACCAAAATAGATGAATGCGACGGAACATGGTGTGAGCAGGACGTAGGGCTTGGAAAACAGTTGGATTGTGATCAGGATCTTTTGAATGCAAAGCCTCTGGCGCGCATCATAAACTATGTGGGGCGGGTCTAGTGTTGGTGAAGGCGCTTCGTGGTGGGAGGGGGATTACATTTCCTTGAACCATCGGATAGGGGATGCCAGAGTGCTTTGGGTTTACCCGTAATTCATGCTCCCTCAAAGTTTTTTGCACTGACAAATTCACTGGAAGTCCATGATGTCATTAATCTGTTCCCTGAGCAGAGCAGAGCCTGAATTACAGATACAGTTTTAGCTGGCTATGGAGCAAGTGTATCAAGGCTGCTGCAGCAGATAAGTCTGCTCTAGGCCATTAGGGGTTCGCTTGGAGGGTGAGGTCGCTGAACCAGAAGGACTGAATGTGATGCTTTAGATACACATCTGGGAATGGTTAGTCCTTTGGAAGGATGCTAAGATGTGCATTACTGAATAGATGATCAGAGTGATGGAGTCAATCAATGTGGGCTTGATCAGTGATATAAGGTCGTGGGGGCGGTGTGGGGGAGTGGGGTGTGGAGGTGGAGAGGGGGCGTTGTAGGTGACCAGGTAGAAGAAGATCTGAAACTTTCGAGATGTGGTCAACCTGTGGTCACTGGTTGAGGGGCGGGGGGATTGAAAGTAATGAAGACAAGTCAAAAGTTTACGTAGATATTGGTAAGTCTGAAAGATCTCTCATACAGGGAAGTGTGCCGATATGCGGTGTGGTGGGTTGGTTGGGTGAATGTGAGTGCTATACGGAGATGATTTGGAGTCCTCATATGGGGATTGGGCGATCACATCCCTGTAGGAACCCTTAACAGAGGCCTCTGGGCGGAATGCATGCCAGGGGCGAGTGGAAAGTGACTGGCGGCTGCCATGTGTGTGTGTGTGTGTGTATGTGTGTGTGTTTGTGTGTGTGTTTGTGTGTGTGTCTGTGCGCGTGTCTGTGCGTGTGTTTGTGTGTGTGTCTGCGTGTATGAGAAAGTATATATCTGTACGTGTCTGTGTTTTTGTGAGAAAGAGAATATACCTTTCTGAGTGTGCCGGTGTGTGTAATAAAGGGAGATTGTGTGTGGGTGTTTGTTTATATGTCATTTATGTTTATTTCCCATTCCTAGGAAAATGTCAGTGGAAATGAGGCACCAGAAGGTAGTGGCGAAAGCGCGCACCCCCTTAAAATATCCAACTCCAGTCCCGGATGAAAGTGTCGGGTTTCCCAAAAGTCTCAAGACCCAAAATGCAACATTTAAGGTGAAAAACAGGAATCATTGCCTTGCCAAATGTTCCGACCCACCTTCCTGAAATGTTCACCAGTCAACCTAACAGCCTCGGTTCCAGCACGATTTTTTGGCGGTTTGAGGCGGGGTTGGGTCAAGAAGGACATATCTCGGTTTGTGAAAACTAAGACAAACGCGCCACGCTGTGTGTTTTCAGGTTCAAAAGCTCCAGCCGTTCCGGGTGAGGCAATGTATTGTTGGGTGGCACTCTGGGAGAGAATGGTGAGTGTGGATAACTGGAAGTGAGCATCGTTGGACGTGAGGGGGGTTTATAATTGACTGGACGGCCAGGTGAGATTTGTCAAGAGGATATGAGGACATGCATGGGTGTGGAGTCATGAGCACCGTTGAGGTGGCGGGGGATGAACATTGCTACTGAATCATTGCAAGATTATTCACGGAAGGGACGTGTGGAGTTGCTGGGCAGTGTCTCTGTTTGTGGGGAATAAGCATTGCGGGAGGTGGTGAACACTGGTGGATATGAACATTGTAGTAATTTGCGGATTATTGAAGTTGACGTGAATTGCCTGGGAAAAAGTAAATGAAGTAACCTGTGTGTCTTGGTGCGGGACTGAGCCTTGTTGGGGTTGGATGACTGGGAAAAAGCAAAGTGAGTGTGTAGGAATGAAGTGTCAGAGAGACGGATTGGGGCAGAACAATTTCGAGAGCTGGTGGTGTTGAGGTTTTTGGAGGTGGAGGGATGGAAAAGTGTCTCGCCGGCAAGTGTTAAGCATTGTTGAGAGAACTTGAGTAGAGACTTGTTTGCAGTGCGTTGCCTCAGCACCCTTGATAGTTTGGGGGATGAGCATTGTCAGAATTCTCTTGGTCAGGAAGCAGTGTGGCGTGTCCCAAGAGCGTCAGGGGCTGAGCAATGTTGACAGCCCGAGAAGGATAGCAGTTTCTGGTGTGGGGATGGGGGTGGGTGGGGCGTGAGGCTGAGTGTTTGTTATTAAGGATTTAGGTTTAAAATATATTTAATCCTTCCTTATGCAAATTCTCCTGATAATCAACAAAAAACCCGGTCCTCTGCCTGTGATTAACAGGATGAGAATAACAGGGCGAATATCTAAGCCTGAGGTATAAAGCCCAGATCTCTGATAGCAAGGTAAGTGTCCAGGACATTCACAGGTGGTCAGGTCAGCGTAATTCTGCCCATCTCAATATGAAATTACCAGGTAAAACTATGCATGGACGCTGGACTGGAGTTCCTCAGGGTCTGGACGCTCAACCGTGGGAAACATTTTAAAATTCAGATCTGTTACCAGCGCAACACCTGAACAAATGTTTCTCTTTCACGCGCTAATACGGTGCTGCTGTGCAGCCACTACTTTTAGCGGCTCTAATCGAGATGAGGTTTATCTCTCGTGATGTCTGGGCAGAGGTAAGGCGAGGAAACCATACCTGTGTGGTCGCGCAGCCAAGGACTGAGTAACTGGCTGCATGGTGTGGCACGCCCCGCCATTGGCTAACAGCCCTAAACTGAATACGCATCCTCTAGCGTGGTAATCTCTTCAATGGGCGGGACCGTTGGAGGCGACCAAACTCTACTTGCGGTGGGTGCGTCGGGCAGGGAATCTCCTCTAATTTGGAAAAGGGCTGTGTTGTGTGCTTGAGCTGTGGAAATAATTCTCTCCTGGGCCTGATTGTGAAATGGGGAACCTATCTGTGTTGGGGGTAAGTGAATCTGAGTGCAAGCCCTTGTGAGCCGAATCAAGTTTGGTGTCGACAAACAAAGATAATTTTAAAGCTAAAGCTGAAACGCATTATCGTATAAGTGTTTAACATAATGACGAGATATTGGTTATCTATTTCCCTATGTCAAGCGCTAAGGTACCAGTTGATCACAAACGTCGTTCTGAACTTGGTTTAACACTTTCAACACTTCATCCATCTATTTTCTCTATTTTCAATCATCGTCTTTAGAGTTGCACCACCTCACTTTGAATTCGTCTTTGCATTAAACCAGTCTTGACTTATTGAACTACATCGTTATGATTTTCACAGTTTGCTTTTACGGGTAGAGCAAGGAGACAGGTCCAGAATCTGCCCTGCTAGATAGTAGTTCGGGACCACCTGATGGTGGCACCAATCTGATCCACACTGGCCTTCCAGCTAACTGAGGAGACAGATACCCCAAGAAGGCGGATTTGCTGTGGATGCATACAGATTTACAAGCATGGTGCAGCCTGGAGCTAGCGATAGTGATGTTCGAGCCTTAAATTTCTAAACATCGCTTGACTTTGCTAGAATCTCCGCTTATTCATACCATCTGCCTATCATGGAGGTTGGAAGGATTTTCAATTTGATTTTCAGCCTGTTTGGTCATGTTATAAATGCACCTTCCTTGTCCATCGTGCTCTTCAGAAGGACTGGAAATCAAAGCTTCTGTCTCAGAGTCAGGGGAGCTACCCACTTCCCCACAAGCTATCAATTACACCCTATTACATGAAAAAAAACGTTTCTATATTTACGCAAATGAAAATACCAGCCTATGATTATATTTCACACAATTTATTAAGTCGACATCCAGTTGTCCTGGAACAAGACAAAAGTGATTCACAGCTCCTCATGGTTCACCTCAGTGTTGTTTTCCCCTTTTCCAGGTGGGTAACTTCTGACCCCAGATCTGTCTTTCAAAGTGAGGGAATTGCTCGAGATTCCTCCAGTCTCGTTTTAAATACCCATGAATTTTGTCTTTTCAATTTGATTGTGTGCTCCCACCAACATCCCTGTGCAGTGAACCATAGAGGTTTGCTCCCTCTCTCTGCTCTGCTTCTCTTCCTCTCTCGCATGCTGGAAGACTTCCCTGTCTAAGAAATTTGGGTTTCTATGGGGAAATTCGTGTAATCCGATCCTTCATGGAATGTTGTTCTCTCCAGAATTACATTTAATGTCACAGTCACTCACATGGGCCTGTATCCAGGTAAACGTACTTATTAAATATAATTTAGACCTCCACTTCTGTTCCATCTTGAAATTGATTATCCGATTTAAGTATAATTGTTTACAAAACCTCTCATTCTTCACATGCCCATGTTGCTTTGCAGACTATCAGTATATCCACTCTCAGCACAGCTGCTTCTGGCATTGTCGTAATTATGAAAACCTTGCACGTTTATCCCAGTAACACAACCGCACACCATCCCACCCTTTCCTACCCACTCCTCCCTAATCCTTATCAACAAATTCATCAGGGCTTGCTGTCAGGGGGAGTTCTGAACAGGTCACATGCACCCTTCATCCTATTCTAAATTAAAGATAAAACCCAAACCATTAACAACTTTATAAAGCTCATATTTGTAACAATTCACGTTAAAAACAATACGGTTCCAAAAAGTACTTTATTCCTGTACTCAAATTTCCTTGCAATAATAGCGAAAATGCCACTTTCCATTCTGGCGGCTTGCTGTGCCTGCATGCAAAAGTTTTTTTTTCTCTTTACGTGCAGAGCCACAAGTATCCAAGCACTCACATTCTACAAAGTTCGCGCCTTGAAAAAGACAAAAAAAAACAGTCCTCATCCATTCTTAAGCCCATTGTGATTAACCTCACACTCCCACACATAACATTCGATCCGGCATCTCGCTGCCACACACTTCTCATGACGTTATCACTTGTATCGTCTCTGTGTCCTCCTCATAGCTTAGGTTTCCACGTAGTTTTGTGCGTTCAACAGAGACAGGTAAACTTCTCCGTCTCTTCGTCTAACTCATTCATGTAAATTGTAAATAGCTAGATTCTCAACTTGGACTCTTGCGGCGCTCCTCTAAACACCGTTTGCCAATCTGAACATGTATCATTTAAACCTACCCTCTACCTCCTGGCGATTAATCATTCCCCTATCTATTAAAATATGTCAAACCCAAAAAGATGAGAACAAATCTTGTTTAGTGTCATATTCCGTTGCACGTTATCGAGTGCGTTTGGAAAGCCAAAAATGCTCCATCTACTGAGTCTCTGTGCAGCTTCCTGATACATTCTCAAAAAAGCTAACACTAAGAAATTTGTTAACCAAGCCTCCTCCTTCGCAAAATCATGTTGGCTTGTTCAAAACGCATTATGATTTTCGAAGCGCATTGTTCGAACTTCCCTCTTGATACATTTCAATATCTTCCCGGAGACTGATGTGAAGAAAGCTGGGTTGACGTTCCCAACACCCACCCGTTTTCCCTGTTTTCTTGAATAGTGGTGTTACATTTTTACGGTGCTACGTCTTTTTAAACAGACAATTTGCTGCGATTGCTCCCAAATCTAAGATTTAATTATCAAGAACATTACTTCCATTTTGTAACGTGTCAATTTATGAGCATGACACTACAGGAACTGTCTTCAGAACATAGAGGCAGTGCGGAGGTGGTGTAACAGATTTGGAAACGCATGAGGAACTTCAGTTAAGCAGTTTGCCGATAGAAGCTGGGGCTTCATTATTTCGATCAAGGAATCTTAATGGACGTTGCAATAAATGTGTTCCAAATTTATGTGTTATTGGTGGGGGTGGGGGGGTGGGGGGGGTGGGGGGGTGGGGGTGGTGGGCGGGGGGTGGGGTGGGGTGGGGTTACAGAGAGAAACATATTAAGTTTTTGAATGCTCACTAAATTTATAATTATCAAAAAGAGGATAATGTGGAAATATTTTTTCCTGGAACAGCAGATCGATATGACCTGGGGTGCATAGATCTGCTCAGTTGTTTGCTATTGGTGTTGCTGTTAAGACTAGCATTTATTCCCCATCGCAAATGGCCATTAGGGACGTTATCCGCCTGCTTCCACAACTGCAGTCATTGAACTGCAGGAATTTTCGCAGAATATTATGGTGGGTGTGCCCGTACAGAATTTTGTCCCAGCTTCAATGACGAAATGACAATCTTTTTCCGTCTCAAGACGATATACGAAATGGAAGAGAACATGCCACAGGCGGGGCTACAATGATTCTTCTGTCATTTGTCCCATTATGCAGCAGAAGTTGCCACTTTAGTAGCTGCGATCAGTTGGAGCTCCACCTGTTTCTACAGTGCATCCTACAGATGGCAGACACTGCTGACAGTGCAGCAATCGCGGAGGAACGGATGTATAAAGTAACATCTTGGCTCTGATTCCAACCAAATGGTTTGCTTTGAATTTTGCTGGTTTTGATAATTACTTTCAGAGCTGCACTTGTCCAGGTAAGTATATAGTATTCCATCACACTCCTGACATTCTCCTTATATATTGTGTATTGAATTTGCTGGAACAGACGTTGGATTACTAGCAGCAGGATATCTAAGTGTGTCCTGCACTTGTAGGCACAGTATCAACTGACGAGTCTAGTTACGCTTCTGTGAAATGGCGATCCAGCTCTCCCTACCAATGTCTCAGGATATTGGCAGCGAGGGATCAGACATGATAATGCCTCTGAATGTGTAGGTGACAGAGTGATAACCGTACTGCGTTAAACCTGTTGGTCACGGTCCAGGGACTGGTCCAACACTGCTGGCGTGGTGGTGTTGGAGAGGGTGATGTAGAAAGAGGAAATTGCCCTCTGAAGAAAAGGAGGAAATACTGGAAATACAGGGATGGGTTTTTCCCCATGTTTTGGTTCCCTCCTCAACTGTGGAATGCCTTGTTAATTAGCCATATCAAGCAGGACTTGTCTTGTGTGCTACTTCAGTTATGTTGCCATAGACTTACTTTTACTGATGGTCAGTGAAGTTACCCATTCAGAATACTTTATGTGACCTTGCTACTCTCAATGCTTCTTACAAGTGAAGTTCAAAATTGCAGAGCACTTCTTCAGCTGAGGCCAGCTGTAGGTGGTGGCCGCCTGAGGGATTACTTGCCCATGTTTGACCTGCTGTCATAATAGGAGATAGGTCAATATTGAGGACTCCTAGGGACAATCTGCATTACGGTATTCCTGCCTGTGCCAACTGTGGTTTGCCTACCCTCTTAATTAGAAACATCAAAATGAAAATGGAGGATTATATAATATTTTTGAAACATACCACTTTTTGTGCAACACGAAGTCAGGCTGCTGTTTGCCTAGCTCATGGGAGAGCTCTTGAGATTTGTTCCAAATACTCAAATGGTACTGAGGAGAACTTCACATGGCTGATTGGGCTGGTATCCCTTTGCCATGTCCAAGCCCTCGGTCGATATCAGAACCAACTGTTTTGCTTAATATTAAACAACCTCTCACTGTTTGATAAAACTAAATGCCTTGCTCGGCCATTTCCTCGTTCACTTAAGACTCAGCCGCATTCCTGTTGGTTTCAAGTCGCATATAAGCAAGAACAGACAAAAAAGATAGATGTCTTCTCTAAAGGGCAACATGTAAACTAGTTAAGTTTTACAACAAAGCAATAGATCCCTGTTTATTTAATTGGCAGAATTTGAGTTCCTCCACTGCTATGAAGATTGGGAGCTCATATTTCTGGATCATTGATCTAATTTTCAGGATTATTAGCTCAGTAACATAATCTTTTCACAACATGTGCAATCCGCTTTTTCAAAGAGCCCTTGATACTGGGGATGTAACTTTTTTTTAAAGCCAACACTGAGATTAATATCCGTCTGCTGTTTAGGAGAATTAATATGACCAACAGCCCAGTGAAGATTCGATAGGGGTATTCAAAATTCGGTAGGGAAAAATGTCTTCTGCTCATGAAAGATCGGAGCGAAGAGGCCACAGATCAAAAGTCATTGAAAAGAGAAACAAAAATGAAATAAGAGAGAAAAAGCAAACATCTTGCAGCGAATCGCTAGGGTTTGGAATGCCCTGCCAGAGAGTGCACTGGAGGAATGTTCAATCGCATTATTTGGAGGGAATCCTGATTGTTTCTAAAAAGGACGAATGCAGTGTTACTGGCATATGTCGGGAGCATGGCACGAATGAATTGTTCATTGAGAGAGCTGAGCAAGAAGGTTTGGCCAAATGGCCTCCTCCTGCGTTGTAACAATTCTGTGATTCTGTAGAGTTGCTTAAAATAATATAGAAAATTTCCATGATCTAGTTTAATAGACGGGCATAATCGTGCAACTGAATAGTCCACTCTTGACCTTGGGATATTCCCATCAGAGAGGAGCTCCAGAAAAAGCGAGAGTGCATCAGGTTTTAATGTACACTTGAAGAACCCAGCAAGCATCACTATCTTTAGGAGAGAGAGAGAGAGACCAAGAGGAAGCAGGATTTATACAATATCTGTCATTCTATAGGAGCATATGTTTCCACCGATGTTACGACATCTTGACCTATCAGTAAGCATTGTGCGCTATAAACTGAACCTGGAAGCTATGCAGCTAAAAAATCACAGGAAGAAGAAAACCGTCAAGTTGATGAAGGGTAACAGCTCGGAATTCCTATGAACGTGGGAAACGAATAATATTGATTTAGTTGTCTACTGCGACCCAATTAAGTGAAAACTTACCAAGGAAAACACCGTAAACATCTGCGTAGCTGTCTAACCCAAAGAAAGCCAATCTAAGCTCAGAAAGGAGAGACCATGCCATGTAGTTCACAGTTCTATATGGATTGTGTGGCAGAGAAGTTTTGGGGAACTTGGAACATAGGGACATTGAACATTGGAGCAGGAATAGGGCATCTCGCCCTTCGAGCCTGGTCTGCCTTTCAACATAATCATGGATGATCTGGCTGTGATCTTAGCTCTACTTTCCTGCCTACCCACCTCCCCACCCCATCCCCCACCCCACCCCATCACCATCGACTCCCTTGCCTATCAAAAGTGTATCTGAGTCAGCCTTGAATAAATTTAAATTCCCATCCCCCACTAATGCAATTCCACAAACTAACGACCTTCTAGTGATAAAAAAAACCAAATCTCCTCACTTATTATTATTAAACTATTTCCCCTAGGTTTAGCCTCTCCTGCAAGAGGAACCATGCTCCGCTATCCACCTTATCAAGCATCTCAAGATATAATAACAACCAATAAGATCAGATCTCATTCTCCTAAACTCCAGTGGGGCTGGGCCCAACCTGTTCAACTATTTATATGAGGTAAACTCTGCATCCCAGGAATGAGCGGCGTTAAACTTCCATTTTGGAAGGATGACCCCTGTAACTGAGGATTCCAGTTGGCTTTGGTGCATGGCATTTGTAAAGAATGTGTTTGACAGCAAGTATCGCCCAGAACCTGTGGATTTTTAAAAATAGCTTTTACAATCACAACATTATAATTCGTTGATGGATGGAACCCAGAGCGTGGTGATACGTGGATTATCATCGGTCTGACAGAATGTTCCAAGTACATTTCCGAGAGTTTTGTCTTAGGCCTCATATTCTCAGAACTTTGATAAATGACATGTAATTGGAGATCAAAGGAGCAATTGCATTTTTGCAGCAGGAATATTTGCAGATGAAACCAACCTAATGAAGGTGATAAACTGAAAAGATGAAGAAGAGAATGTACAATAGGTATTAACTATGCCGAAATTTGGCATGAAGGTGTAAAATGACATCCGATGTAAGCATGTTCCTCGTGGAGACGAAGAAACCGAAAGAATCAATTCAACTAATGACTAGAATGGAAAACAAATCAATAAAGGGAGTTTTATATTATAATGTTTACTTAACAATTAATTCCATGTGAACATAAATTAAACATGAATTAACTGACAAATTGCAGTTAATATAAACTATATATTACACTAAAACGGCAGGCAATACATGGATAAATATCAGGAATTTACTTGAACACCTTCGGTCTGTTCGCAAGTATGACCCAGACCTCCCTGTCGCTTGACATTTCAACACACCATCCTGCTCTCGTGCCTACATGTCCGTCCTTGGCCTGCTGCAATGTTCCAGTGAAGCTCAACGCAAACTGGAGGAACAGCACCTCATCTTCCGCTTAGGCACTTTAGAGCCTTCTGGACTTAACATTGAGTTCAACAACTTCAGATCATGAACTCCCTCCTCCATCTCCACCCCCTTTCCGATCCCCCTTTTCCCAATAATTAATACATTTTTTTACAACAATATGCTTCTTTCTGTTCCCTCCTATTTTAAAATTAATTTCGATCTATTGTTTCATCTCCACCTTTTAGCCCATTTCGATCCCTTCCACCCACCCTACCCGCACCAGGGCCATCTGCCACTAGCTTGCTTCCCTGTATTTCCCCATTAGCACATCTTTTAGATAATATCACCATCGTCAACACCCCTTTGTCCTTTTGTCTATGACATCTTTGGCAGTCTCTTCTTGGCCTCCACCTATTACTGGCCCCTTATCGAGCTCTCATGTCCCACCCCCTTCTACCAGCTTATATTTCTTCTCATTTCTATATGTCTTAGTTCTGATGAAGGATCATAAGGTCTCGAAAAGTCAACAGTATGCCTCTCCACAGATGCTGTCAGACCTGCTGAGTTTTTCAAGGTATTTTTGTTTTTGTTCATGAATTTAATTGGCTGGCCACATAGCACCAATTTCATCCACAAACTGCTGTAAAATCCTGAACATTCTCAGGTACAGTTCCAGCTGATTTTCCAGTACCGCCAAACCACTGAAGCTCATGCGATAGTAGATTGCAACCAAGCCGAATTCCGCAGGCACTGTTTTCACCAAAATGACACACATCTGCAAAATCTTCACAGCTCTACTTACGACTGGTTCATTGACATCAATGCACCAGAAACATCATAATCCAAACCCTCAATAGCAGCCCTTTGCATTTGTATGGAAGGTTCTGTTCAATTAGCTCCTTCACAACTTATAGAAGCATTGGAAATGATCTTAGCTTCCCATATCCCTGCTCCTTGATCCAGATTTCCTCGTACTTCTTGCTCTGTAACATTGGATCATTTGAGCTTGGTTGGCTCTGTGTAGTTTCCCTGATTGCGACCATCTTCAGTTTCTATTCCTCTTCTGCTTTCAGTTTTAATTTCCCTGGAGCACAGATGGTTCAATTGCCTTTCAGAAAGGATGTGACCAAAGCCACCCCCCACCCCCCACCGCCCCCTCCCCCACCACCAGAACACTCCCCACAAAAATATGATTTGAAACCACAATTTACTTCCGAATGTAGCGAAATGGGAAATGATCCACGTGGAGAAGATAAACAGAGGATCGGAGGATCTCTGAGAATGAGAGAAAAATGCATAGAAATTAAAAAATTCCCAGAGCTCCTTATGACAACTAAATTAAGCTGCCGCCAACAATGAGCAAATCAAACCTGAAACTGGAATTTATTGAGTTGTGAATATTGAGTCGATATGCTGAGGTAATACAGTCGCTTTCTAAATTACAAGCACCACTGCACTTAGCTTAGCCTGTGCAGTTTTACACAACATAGGATATTGCAACCGTCGAATGGACATGGAGGAGAGGAACAAGATCACTTCGAATGCATGGAGTGAACTGGAACGATCATACAATTTGAGCTATTTCTCTTTGGAAAGGACAAGGAGGAAATGTGATGTCAATGTTGTTTATATTTGCAAGGTTCTAAGCGAGTCATATGATCAAAAGCAAGGGAACTCATTTGACATTGCCCAGAAAGGTAGAAACAGACCAAACAACTTGTGCTTGAAGGAGGCAAATTAGAAAGCAAACTGCTGAAACAATAAATCATTCAGTGTTCGACCACTCTATCTGTAGGTATGGCACAAACTGTTGATATCGATTCGGTCAATGTAAATTAGGTAACTTGATTCGTTGCGTAACATTTTGAAATTCAAGATCTGAGCAATTTGGAGGCATAATACGTGTGAAGCGCAGGATTGTATGTGGGGTAAAGTCAACTTTGGTTCTATCATTCCTATATATCAGTTAATTACCAGCATGATAGAAATACATTTAGGCAGTAGAAAGTAGTGGTTAGTATATACAAAGTTTATTTTAATTTGACACGGTTACTTTTGACATACAGATGTTTATTGCACATGTTCCTTGTTGAATTAATTTGAAGTTGACTGAATACACTGGGGACGTCGTCCTAATTGACCAATTGAAATTTGCAAAATGATGAACTAGGTGGTGTTTTGTCTTTGGTCCTCCAACAGTTCCACTGTTGCTATGTTTGTGAATAAAGGGCTGTGGGCGGTGCCTAATGCGCCAAGAACAGCATGTGTACAGAATATATTTCCATTTAAGAATATCTCATACTCTCAAGAACTAATCCATGCACAGGAGGGATATCAAACTCTCTTTATTAAGAAAGCCACACTTGATACACAATGATGCACTACAGATAGGACGGTCTGCCTCTGGCATTAATATAAAGGCATTCCAGTAACGAGAAGCTATTGGGAATGTACCAGGCCTGAGACTGCAATGGGAATAGACATGCAAATTTGTTCAGAATAAGTTGAAACACTGAACTGCTGCAGCGTACCTGCACATTATTCTATTTACATAGTCATACTGGATCACACAACGAGTGACTATGTATCCAGGAGGGACAACCGTGTTTGGCACTGAGAAGAAGAAAAATGTCCAAACAAAGCTATGCAATTCATGTTGGATTTTACTTTATTGAAATGATTTAAGAATTAGTCTCAATGGATGTTTCACACCATTCTTGAGCTCCTGTCTGAATTTCCTCTGTGTTCCAGCATAAATAAACGGGTTGACACAGGAACTCAAAAGCTGAAGCATGAATCCACTTTCCTCGAGAATAAAATTTGATTCACTGAAATTTGAGCCAGAGAAATAAGTAAGTCTGGCAATTCAGACATAGAGAAATGTCATAAAAAATACTGAGTACAATAGAATGAAACTGCCCGAGATGGCAAAGAGTAAAGCAATGGACTTTCTTCGGCTCTCCATTTCTGGGTCGCTGTGATTGTTTCCATGGGCACGGAGCCTCCTGCGGGCTCCATTGGCTGCTAGGATATGTCTGACAGTCAAAATATTGAGCAGTAAAATCAGAATGATTGGCAGACAAGGGGTTAAAATGCGGTGGAACCAATCGTACCCGGCCCATGCAGTTGAGGTATAAAATGTTTTTTTTACGCTACAGCGCCTGGGTATATGTTTAACTACATACAAAGGTTCATATATAAAATACAGGAATGAGTTTATTAAACAACTCAGTGTACATACGATTGCTATGACCCACATCGCAATTTTCTGGGTACAATATCTTATTTTCTGCTTCTGGCAACAAATGGCCATAAATCTGTCAAAGGTGAAAGCGACCGTTAACCAGACAGAACTATAAATTGATGCATAGATTAAGACAGACCGGACACTGCATACTGGTGTGATGGACAGGAAACTAAATGGGAAGTAAAGGCGAGCAACCCGGTTGAGAATCACAGCGGTGATAATTACTAAAAGATCCGTCACCGCCATGGACACCAGGTAGTAAGTGATGCATCTGGAGAGGCCGCATCTTCTTCGGGACATGATCACGATCACTGAAAAGTTAGCTGCAACAGAGGGAAAGAAACAGAGGGAGTCAATGATATTGTATGTGCTAGTGAGAGTGTAAGTGACCAGGCTGGTCTAATGCCCAGAAAGTTCAGCCATTTTTACAGTATTATATGTGCAACTTACAAAAATTGACTTGTTATATTGGGTTGGAAGTTCTCACTTCCAGCATGGACAATGATTTTCTCTATAAATATTTACCCTCACTCGAATTGGATATTACAATCTCGTTGGTATGTTCAAGCCAGGCATTCAAGAGGGCATTAGATGACTATTTGAGTGGAAGTAACGTGCAGGTTTAGGAGGAAATGGCAGAGCCTTGGCACGAGGTCAAAATGCTCATTTACAGAGCCGGTGCCGACACGACTGGACAAATGTGCTCCTTCTGTGCCATTAAGATTCTGTGATTCTGTGAAAGCATAATGTAGATAAATAAGTAAAATACAACACATTTAAGCCGACTTTGGAAACGGATAGAAAGGAGAGAAAAAAACTAGACAAATGCATTGTAGGTGGCATTTAATTGCATGTAAATTTAGATTGATGCAACGATCAACGAAACGTTTTGAACTAATTAGGTAATAAGGAAAATTTACTAAAAGCTGGATACATCCTTAAGCTCCCTCATTTGGCAGTTGTTTTCACTTTTGGAAAATTGTTCTGTTAAGCTTTTCGAATCTATTCTCAGACAGAGGGAAACAAATGGACGGAGGGCTGTTGGTAAGGACGCTGTGTCCAGTCCAAGGTCTTCCCCTGATGATTAGCTGAGGCGCTATTTTTCCACCTGTCCCCTGGAACCCTTACATGATGCAGTCTCCTTCCGAGATGGTTCCTCATAACTGCGTTAAGATGTCAGGGAAACTAACTGGTTTGACTGCACAGTAGGCAATAAACACTAAGTCCTTCTTTCACACAGATACTAACAGTTATCGGGCCTCAATCAACGCGAGGATTTGAGCGAAGACGGGAACCGTCTGGGGCATCGCCTGGCGATAGGGGCTGAAGGGAATCCCGGGTTAGCAGTGATCACTGTTGAAATGACAGCAGCAATATTGTGGAATGGGAGCTAGGCTGATCGAATTAAAGTTAGGGACTGACATTTTGTGAGTTTGGTGTAAATGCAGATTCATTCACACAACAGTTGCTTGTCACTCTGTTCATATTTTTGTCACATTAACTCATGACGTCCTTTCAAACATCAATCATTAAATTCAATTATGCATTTCTTTGCTATTGAAACATCTAAATATGTGATTCTTGTGTCGAAACCATCTTGGCACTGTCAATTAGACAATAGACTTTCCCCATGTACCCCGTTGTAACAACTTTGTCAATTTGCCACATTAACATGCCCATGAAATAATTTACATGGAATTTTTTACATGGAATAATTTACATGAATTTACATGAAATAATGTACGTTTACATTCTGACAAAAATGCGAGATTTCACCCGGAATAACAGTATCAATAACACGTTAGATCTTTATGTTTTGGTTGATAACAGTTTCATATTCCACACACAGTGACTGTCAAGGATGCAATGAGATTTCGCTTTACAGTATGTTAGCAGTGTGGCAATTCACCAAAAGTCGAGGTGTCAATGATGCAGAAGAGATGCATTAGTTGGAGGCGGTGGTGTCTTGCTAATATCACTGGACTAGTAATCTAGAGGCTCAGGCGATTGCTCTGCCTTCATTAAACATAGTTATTGCTTCATGGGTTATTTTGTTGGTCTGGAAATGGGGTGAGGGTTGAGGAGGTTGCAATGTATCACTGTCATGCCATTTCTATGGAAGTTAACTTAACAGCTTTAGTATTTTTGAGCTACTGCAGGTAGTGCTCTATTTAATACATGTTACCTTTGCCATCTCTGCTGTTGATGTTACTGTTCTCTGCTGTGGTAATATCAAAATTATTAAGGAGGAAGAAGAAATGAGCATTCTAGAAGTCATTGCCATTATAGGTGTTCACACGCTAACATAGCAGCTGCTGGAATTTAAATTCATTGATTGAAACTCTGAAATTAAAAGCCAGTGTCGGTAATAATGGCATGAAACCATTGTCGATTGTCATTGAAAGAAAAACAACTGGAACACTAATGTCCTTCAGGAAAGAAAACCTGTCGTTCTTACTTGACCTGTCCTACATGCGATTACAGGCCAACAGGAAGGTGGCTGACACTTAGCTGCAACCTGGAATGACCTACCAAGGCACTCTGTTCAAGGGCAATTAGGGATGGGCAACAAATGTTGAACATAGTTCCCAAGGAGAGTTACAACAGAAGTAAAAGCAGTGTTATCGCTAACTGCAGTACTTTACCTGGAACTCCGATTGCTGCAAGAACCGTAAAGTAAACGGCAAACACCACGCCTTTCGGTAATCCGTGCATTTCTGTCAGAGAACCGGAGGGCGCTCTGCACTACTTTAGAAAATTGTGACATTTATACCCGATGTCAGGATCCAAGGAGGTAATTAAATGGGTACCTTAATTACGCTAATTGAAACAAACAGATCAGTCATGATGCAATCAGACTGGTGTTTGTTTTGGTGTAATGGACTGTTTTCTTTAAAAAGTAAATTTAAAGGTTCTGAAGTGAAATAGCCAAATATTACAACAAATTGCAATTCTTACTTGTCAAACAGCACGGTTCAGTTCAGCTGTTTTCAATATAGATCCTTCTCGTTCAGCCCTCTCACATTCAGTGTTAACTGGTAAAACACAGTAACAGTCATTTTGCCCAGGCCCAGTTTCACTGGTCCAGTTTAGCACGATTGATTGATCAAGGTCAGTACAGCTACATTCAGTGACGACAAGTCCAGGTGAGCAGTTAAGTTGAGTATTTGGCCAGGTTCGCAGGATTATACACACTGCCGGAAGGTTCAGTCGGAATAAAGTGAATGGATCAAGTCAGAACAGCAGCGTTTACTTTGAGAAGGGTCAGGTCAGCAATTCCACAGCCGTGTTCACAGGCTCGTTTTGTCACTCTTACGTTCACTATGGGTAATTCCAAATCAGCAGGCATAATGACTGTGCCTATTGTATTAATTCTACACGTTTGTATTTGATGTGCAGAGGGAAATGTTTGTTCAGCAAACACTCAGTGCCCACATCTGTAGTTCAGCACACTTACAAGTTGAGTCCTGTTCACCAGGGCTCCATGCACTGTCGACTGTCCTAGCTCATCACGCTTACATTCAGTCTGCACAGGCTCAGTTCATCATATTTGATGCCAGCGTGGATAACTGCACATCGACACGGTAACGTGTCATATCTACCGGGCCAATTCATCAAGTTTAGATTCATTGTGATTTAATATTATTTTTGTAAAAGCGGACAACGCTACATTTTTCCACATCACACACCATCTGCCAAATATTTTTCCATGCACTTAACCTATCGATATCAATTTGCGACCCCCTTACAACTTACTTTCCTCCCCACCTTTGTATCGTTTGAAATTTTGGCTAAAAAACAGTTATCAAAGCCATGAATATATACCGGAAGTATTTGAAGACCCAGGGCTCACTCCTATGGCAATCTACTCCTCACAGTTCACCAAGTTGTTAGTTACCCTTTCACCCTGTTTCCCGGTCTATTATTAGTTAATCAACCTTCTAATCCGACCAATATTTTATCAAATATGCTAGGAGCTTTTATCATGTAAAGTGAGATTATATGTAACAGAATGCTTTTTGGAACTCCAAATGCAGATAGTCATTTGGCAGGATAAAACTTGAGCACTGCTGAACAAAGAGACCAATCGAAGCTTATCGATTGCACTCATCAGGACTCTTCGCAAGAATACCGATATGAGGGGAAAAACAACATTTTCTGTCTTGTGAGGAGAGAGTGCTGATTGGTCGCCAAGTGGACTCTGATTGGTAGGGGCGCTGCCATGGCGAATGGACCAGTTGATGGTGACTGACAGTTAACTGGCAAGAATTGTTTGAAATATAAAACTGATAGATTGACCCTGATTGGTCAGGGCATTCTCTGAGGAAGTTGTCAGCGAATGGCCGCCTCT